>NC_134478.1:12564697-12574639 GCF_964194025.1 Convolutriloba macropyga | reverse complement strand
GTCAAAATTACAAAATATTTTGCGCCTCTCTATTAGATCAGCAAGGAAAATATAACAAGGATAATTCAATGAGAAATACGATCCTGATTGTATCTTCTTAATGAACTCTTTCAAACGTCATTGCTACAAACATATGTCCTACAATCTTCAACTTTGTACGCATGAAAGCGGAGTTGGATTTCAGTTTTCCTCTTGCCCTGTCAACAATATCACTTCCACTCAGTTTCTTTGTAACATCACTTCCGACTGAAACAATAATCAGTCGACGTTTCCCATACTATCAGATAGGTAATAAACCCCCGCAGGAAAAACCTCTTTTGGCCAAGCCTCAATTAGGACTTGATTCGAAACTGTCACAAACGTTCAATATATCACGAGCGCTTTTTTAATTCTAACAAGGGGGTTATTTCCGCGGTGGGGTTATCTTTCCTATGAGAATCAGAATAGGTGTTATTTTCTTTGGAGGCTTTTCTTATTTTGAACATCACAATTCCGTGATCTCTTTAAGCAGAGGAGTTTTTGCTCTTCATAATAATGTGTAACCAAACCACACCGCTAGTCAAATTCATTTTGTCGCAATGATAAACAGCCCAGCCACGAATCCATGTGACATAATAAACGCACAACCAAATATAAACTGTGCCTCCTAACATATACAAGGCCAGAAACCTTTCCTTTTGAGCGCAAACGTGGCTAGAGAGAAAATTGTCTGCAGATACACAAGTTCAACAGCTTCAGAACAGTACCTTTGCCTGCTTAAGGCCACCCGCTGCCAGGTCTAGGGACAGTTTTTTTGTTCAGACAGTTTTGGCTAAATACTCAAATGGGATTTTTTTGTTCAGACGATTTGGTCGCGGTCGATATATTCGTAGCAGAGAGTTGAGTCTGGTGTCATTGGAAAGCTTGTCCAGCGTAGAATTTTGATTCAAAAAGATTTTTTTAGATTTTTGTTTTCTACATGAAGTTATCGAGGTTCAAACTTTTTTTGAAAAAATAGAGTGAATTCCGTTGGTTTTATTCACAATTTCCGGAATTTTTGACTAAAATTTTGAAAATTTTGCTACAATTCGTTCAAATTTTTTAAGAGTGTTGTTGACTTTATTTTTCAAGACGAAAAACATTGTCCGCTATTTCTTAAATTTCTTTGTCAGAATTTTGGCTAAATATTTCAAAATTCAGACTTTTTCATCAAAAACAGCATGAAACAAGTTTCTGTAGTCCACTTAGATTAAATTTGGAAAGTGCACAAACAAACACCAAGAAAGCGATTTTTGTAGCCTCAAAAGGGGTTGTTTCTACTTCAACTTCCATTGAGAGTGCTCGGTAATTAAAACTTTGCCGCTCTTTGCTCAATTTATTTGTTGATTTTCAAAATTGCAGCATTCATTTTTGATTTTTAACTAACAAAATATCTCTATCTATGACATTCGAAAAATTAAGTGTTTTTAATGGACAAACAGCATAAGGAGGGCTAGTTTTGGACCAGTTTTGGTATGTCACAGTCCAGAAATTATTCGGATTATAATCAGTTGGTCTTTTTTAATTAAAATATACGATCTTTTTTATATTAATTAAAGAACAGAATATTTCAAATCAAGGCTCACTAGTGATAGGTCCAATTGGTCTCGTAATTAGCTCCATTAGCGTATCTAGCTTATTACTTGAAAGCTTATGGTCGTTTTGACTTTCAAAATTTTTTGATTTTTAAATAAAAAATGGCTTCTTGAACGTTGCCTCCATTTTTCTCTTAATTTGGTCATTTTGTGGCTTAGTGTCAGCAATGAAAGAATGCTTCTTTTTTCTACTGAATACAAATTCAATGTTAATTGCGGTTTCACGCCTTAAGTTATGGTTTTCTGGCTTTGATACTACCAGATTTCACATGTTTTTAGTATTTATGCATTTGCCCATTTTTCATTTTGTAATTAATGGCTCTCATGTCTTCGGAAATAATTTTTTTTCAAAAAAAAGACCAGTGTTAACAAAATTTGCCTGTTTCTTTTTTTTGTCTACTGGTTACCTAGTTTCATTAATGAAGAGTCACATAATAAATTATCGGTGTTCAAAAAAGGTAAAATCGGACATATTTCGAGGGCCAAAATATGGCTTTACGGCTTTGAAAGCGTTTTCTGGCAAGTTCTAATTGATTTTTTCTTTGTTGTCTATTTGTTGTTCATTTTGTAACCGCATAAAAAAATGAATACCGACATTCTTAATTCCCTTCTATAGAGGCACTGGTAACTGTAAACCTATGGAATATTTTAGTTGATTTCTTTTGGTATTCATTACTTTGAAAATTAATTGTTTTTCAAAAAAAATATAAGCGAATTTTTCAACTTCGCTGTTTTGGTTCTTTATTGTTGTAATTGTTACCAAGCCTTATTATGGACTAGTCCCATTTGGTGATTTGGAAGTTGTTTTGTTTAGTTTCAGTTTTATCTGACGCTATTTTGACTTTGTTATTAAGTTTTGTTTTTAAAAACGGACATAAAATTTTTGATGTAAATAACGTTTGTTGTTGTTAGTTCATTTTGCTGTTCGCTTCGACTCGCTTTCTTAATATTGACATATCTTATCAATCCAATAATTCAACTTTTACTCCACTGCTTTTTTTGCCTTGGAGGCTATCTTTTCGTACACCAATACCTTTTGAAAAATAATTGAATTTTTGGGTTTTTCTATCTGTTCCTCATTTGGTAGACAGTTTTTTCTAAATTGTGGAAGAGCGGGGTCAGAACCTTATGTGCGATCGCACATTAACGAGCCTCCTTGTTTCTTCTCTAAATTTAAGTTGTTTTTTTTTTCGTCGTTCTTTTTAACGAAATCGTCACTAACAGTACACTTGCACTATAGTTTGTAAGATTTATTTGTGACAATAATTGAGATTATCTCAGTATTCTTCATTAGTAATCAAGAGAAATGCCATAAAAATTAGGAACTTAGCTCCGAATTGAGATCGTGCTTAATATAATGTCAAGGGTCCAAATCGAACAGCTTGCCGTTGCAATATTAAAAACACAAAACAAGCAAATTTAGCTCTTTATCTTAATCAAACTTGCTAATAACAATTGTGGCAAACCTTAACTTCGGGAATTCCTTTTCCAGCTGTTCCTTCCTTCACGTCCAGGTAAAATGTGCCAGACTGGTCTCCGGATAGTTCAAACAAGAACACTTTACCGATGTCCTCCACAATCTGAGGTCTAATCATAGACTGCATGTTGTTCACTACTGACTCTAGTGTATCTTGACGATGAACTGTCTGAACCAGAGGAGGAGGAAGCACCTTGTTTGATATATTGCTCTAAACACATCCAGTGTTCCTATGTCGCAGGTTCCTATCTACTCCTGATTTGAAACGAATATCTCAAGGTCACTTTAAATAATATCAACTCCTCCTTTGAAATGTCGGTTGTCTCATTTAATAACTATATATGTTGAACCACTTTAACATTTTCCATTTTCGTTATGGTTAGACTGCAGAGCAAACCTTAAAGGACAGATTGAAATAATAATCAAAGGATGATGTTGAACAAGATAACAAAGCTTTTCTTAATTGTCGTATATCCTCTTTTCTATTCAAATAACTCATGATAGTAAATAATATAACTAATCAACTATCAACCGTGGGATAAACGGGAAAGAGAAGGATTTGTGAAGTCAATCAAGAATTATAAACAAAGAACGGAAGATATAGATCTCCAACAATATAGTTTTTCAAGTTTATGAAGTTTTTCACATCAGCTCAAAAACGCTCCGGGAACCATTTTATTTTGCCCCCGGCTTAGTGGGCTTATATCTTTAACGCCCCAGGCGCATGTGCTTTTTTACCTTGTAACGTACTATATAACAACATAGCCGGCAGATTCCCGAAAAATAGCCGCGAGGAACGCTTGTGGCTTACCACGAATTGAAAAAACTAAAGAGATGGATAGACAGATTAGCGACCAAGTCCTTAATAGACCACTTGACTTCTTCAATTAGATTCAGACTGTCAATTTTATGACAGGTCCGGTCTATAAGGACAAAGCTCTAGAAGAGCTTTTTCAAAAATTGATATAGGAAATCAAAAACTCAGGAATTAGGCCATATGATTTGGCACTACTTAGATGCACACTTTTGAACTTTAACTGGTAAAAGTTCCTCAAAGATTAAACTTCTATAAATGAGTTCAGAAGTCATTTTTCAATGAAAAGTCAAGCAATTGAGCCAAAAGCAGATATGACTTCACGCACACAAAGTTTTGACTGCAAAGCAGAAGTCACTGAAGTCATTGAAAAAGTCAATTCCAAGAATTCAGGTCTTAAGAATCCTCGATGGAGACGACGAATTAAAAAAAACAACGATGTCTCCAATAATAGCCGCTATCGCTTCGCGGCTAATAAACATGTAATTTGGAACGGGTGAGGGTAAAAACTCCGGGGCAGAATTGATCCGCGCACCGTTTCTGTCGAGCCAAAATAGAGAAATCAATAAGGAGCTCTGATCAAATTTACCTACAGTTCCTATTTTTTTTAGAAAAACAGAGCGTCCATTTATATCAAATTGGTACAAGTCAAATAATTTTCATTGACTCAACAAAAACTAGAACTAGAAAGGACCATGAATGGATTGGGAAAACAAATTTCAAAAACTAAGAACAAAAATTTTTTAAAAAAAATTGCAAATTGATGCCAAATGACGCATTTGGAAAAAAACTGGCAAGAAAGAGAACTTTGTTTCAGACAAAAAACTAGGCCTTGATTGAACTATGAATGGATTGGGAAAACCATTTAGAAAAAAAACATCCGATCCAAAAAACCGAAAACAGTAAAAGTCAAAATGAAATTGCCACAAGTGAACGAAAAACCACTAGCGAGAAAGCAAATTTTTGCTTCAACACCGTTTTTTTTACTGTACGTTAAAATTAGAGAGAGAAAATTCACGTCGAAAATCCACTCGGTTTTTCGCACCACTTCCTGTTTCGGCGTGACCAAAATCACTAATCCAATTTGACTTCAAAAATCGTGAAATTGTGTGCACAGATCTTTAAAAAAAGACAGCGCCCTAATACAATTCAAATTTGTTGAATTGTAAAAAGTAGAGCGCCTAAATAATAGCCCTTGAGAGGCTGATGACGGCTATCAATAAAACTATCAATTAAGAGCAAATAAAACATCACTATTATTGTTTCGGCCAATACTGACCAATCACAATTGACATTATAAATTACATTCAAAGACTACATCTTAACATTTTAATATATTTGTTTCCATTTTCTATTAACTGACACTCAGTTTAAAACTCGTTAAATTGAAATGAACTCCCCTTCAAAGTCCAAGACCGCGTTACTTTGAGTTTAAATGGTTCGAATCTGTACTCAACTACACACATTCATTGCGATAATGACACGATACTCTTCTCTATTAGGTGGGCAACTATTACAGTTGTCATACAACTGATAATTTATTTGGGCTTGAACGATATTAAAATGCCGCTTACCTGAATCTTTTGCTAAAGTAATATATAGGCTGCGTCCGCCATAATACGCGGCTTTCGAGGCTGATTCATCATGCCATCTCAACCCAGCATCTCTACCGCAGCAGTCGCAATCGCAGTTTTAAATCACAATGCATTCACTGAAATTCTGGCATGTTTTAACTCTTTGTACATTCCCAACACGCACATTGACATTCCGTATTTTGAAATTTTGTACGTCACATGTCTCGGGAGCCACACTGATTTCATGATCAATGGAGGACTGATAACAGGTACGTGAGGCTTTTTGGATTGTCTAAGATATTCAAGACACTGTTGTGTCATCTTGAAAAGTTCCTCGGACATTAACTTGATGCATGAAATCAAATTTCCCCATAGGGGTCATTTCACTCGGTGTTAATCTAATCGCAGATACATTGTTTACTAAAATATTGATTCATCCAAACGTTTTAACAGCTTGTTCAACAGCAGCCTGAACATAAGAATTATCGCGAACGTCAACCACGCATTGTAGACTTTTGCCACCCAAAAGAATTAATTTTCTGAGCAACTGAATAAATGGCTGCATGGAGCGTTGAATGTGTCTGAGCTGTTTTTGCTGCTACCACAATATTGGCTCAATCTTTGGGACTGTTTTCAGTGATTGCTTGTCCATACCTCTACTGACTTCTGTCACCAGAGTCTTTTTCCCAACAAGCTTTCCAAAGTTTATCATCACCGCAACTTAAAATGTTCAATAAAATGTAGGAAAACAGATGCCTGGATACGAATACTTTAAATTGCGCAAAAAATCTGTGAATATACAAGACCGACGTTATTTCAGTTCTCATTGAAACTGAAAAAAGTGTTTTCCGCATGAGCTCAAATAATCGGAGCTTTGAATAATTTTAGCGTGTTTTGTAGACGCAATCAGACAATCGGAAGCACAAAATCTTTCTTACAAAACAGATAATTAAAGTTGATAATAAAAGTTAAAAACTAATCCATGGCAGAATTACATTTTCCAGTAATTAATTCCAGTTATCAAACCCTAACAAAGATTTTCTTTTAAGCTGAAAAACCTGAATAATGACAAGAAATGTCAAAAAATAAAAAAAATATTTTGTAATAAAAAAGCTAAAATTGGTGGTGTTGAGATCTTTAAAAACATTTTTTTACAATTAAAAACTACATAGTAACCGATTGTTAAACCCTAGAGGAGTTTCCGCGCTCTTGAGGCTGGAAAAATCTTAAAACCGACAAACATTTTCAAAAAATTTAAAAAAAGGTTTTATCAAAAAAAATTCTAAAATCTGTCATCTCAAAAAATTGAAAGCTGTTCCATCGCAGCTAAAAATTTGTCAGTAACTTATTCTCAAACCCATAAAATCCTTTTTTGGCCCTGCATCTAAAAAGACGTAGATAATGAAAATTAAAAAACAAATGTAAAAAAAACGAAAAATTGACAGCTAAGGCTGAAAGGAATTGAAAAATGACAAACATCAAAAATTGAAGAAAACAGTTTGAGCTGAAACAGAGCTGAAAAGCTCTAAGAGCACCTAATGCCCACTGGTCGCTAACTGTTTATACCGTTTTTGAGGACAAAAAGTCAAAATGGGCCAAACGAAAAACCGGTCAAGCCAAAAATCGCATAAATAAAGACCACAGGACTAACATAATTGCTAACAACTTCTTTTGAGAGCAATTAAAAATGACAGCCATCAAATTAAAAGTTCACTATTATATCAAAAAGAAGATCAACATAACTCGTTACAATCAAGATCACCGCGATGACTTTTAACTAGTTAACGCTGATTTTTGAGATGTTGAAGAAATGTTTTCCAGCCAAAAACATGAGCTATGTTATGTTCATCACTCTTCCTTCTATAAGAATCCTGAAACAAGTCCAACAAAAACTAAGTATCAAAAAGACAACCAGCAATCACATTGTAGGTGATATCCATAACCGTTTGGCAAATGAAAGCCCCCTATTCAAATCCATCACAATATCAATGAAGATCCAAGGCTACTGACGACTTCCTCTTTCGGATAGTAAACTGAAATCGTTAATAAATATACCCGGCAGATTGCCGGCGTTGATTCCCATAACCAAGATTGGGATTGACAGAAGAGAAAAAACTAGTGAAAAAATGACTTTCGTACAAAGAATGCCAAAGTGCGAAATAATTTGATGTCATTTTTGAGCTGAACATGCTCCTGTTTCGTAGTGGGACCACATGGGGGATAGTATCAAAACCAATAAGCGTTAGAGATGGTAACTAAGAACAAAGTTTGAGTAACGGGCATCTAAAATCGGGCTTTATGGGTTTATCCCAGGTCTATTTCTGATTTCGTTTTTTGATACTGACTCTGTTCATTCCTAAGTGCATTGCTGAGCAACTGCTGTCTAAAGACACTTAAGCAGAGTGAGAGAAGTGTGAAACCAGTCTAGAGGAGTCAAAAAAATTTCACGGAATGTCGAAAAGGCGGCAAAATGAGGCAAACGAAGAAATTTTTTTCGATGAAGTAAAAAAACATAGCAGGACAAGTCCGGAAATACAATCCAAGATTTTGTAAGAAGAACAAACCTAATGTACCTGACCAGGAGACCAATTGAACAATCCCGGCCAAAACGACAAAATCTCAAAAGTTGCGAAACTAAGAGGAAAAAAACTAAACAAAAAGATAATCATTGCTAAAACTCTTGCTAAAGATAATCATTGCTAAAAACATTGAAACCCGAAGGCCTTATGTGACACAATATGCCCTCTGGGCGCTACCTGTTTATCCCATTTTTGAGAACGAAAAGTCAAGATGCTTACACTAAAAATTGGTCAAGCGAAAAATTGCATTAAAAAAGACCGACAGGACTAATATAATTGCTACAACCTTCGTATGAGATCAATTAATTATTTGCTGAGCAAATCGTTAAGTTTTGATCGCATAAGTGTTCAGCGCCTATAAAAAACATTTGACCTCGGTTATTGACTGCTTATTTTGGACAAAACTAGAAAAGAAGAATTTACATCAATGATTTTAAAACAGGAACAGCGTAGTTAAATAAGCCAAACAATCGACGAACAGCGTAGAATAAGCCAAACAATCGACGAAGCCGAACGAAGTGCTCTCAAACGACTACCAAGCGCTCACTTCCGTCAGTAGTTTGCTAAGGTTTAAGGAGAGTAGTTTTAGTTTAATTGGGGGGGAGAACATGAGGTCAAGCCGCCTTACACACAATCCAAGAATTTTTTTCTCAAACCTTTCGAAGAATCGCATACTTAATCAACCTAAGGCTCTAAGAGAACTTAAGGCCCTATGGGTTTTACCTGTTATCCCTTTTTTGAGGACAAAAAATCGAATGGTCGGAAAAAAACGGTAAGATGAGAACTCGGTATAATAAAGCTCGCATATTGCCAGATAAAAGCCGCAATAGCTTCGTAGGTCAGCAGTCTCAGAAGGATACCAAAGACAGACGAAATTCCTTTTTATTAAAGGCTGAGATATTAATTTTTGATCAAGAATCTACTTATCGCTACTTCTATACAATGCTCTTGAATAATAATTTAGAGTGACACAACGCTTGACCTTTCCGCTTTGACTTAAGGCATTGAAAAGTCAATTTCAAACTGAGGATGTCATTTTTGAGAGTGAGGTACGTTTGAGAGCAACCAAATGTTCAACCAAATGTAGTCACATCAGAGTTTGTTTTGGTTCTTGCACCATCGAAATGAAAGAACCAAAGAAAATAAAACCAACAAAGTGACTATATACAGAAATTTTACAAAGAAGGAAACGAATTGATCAAAGTGGACAGGGAATGTTGGATCAAGAGACAATCATGAGGATATGAGTTATAGCGTGGTGCACAGATACTAATCCTGTTTCCATGTCACAATTGCCCGGAATATGGAGTAATTTGGGATGGAGTGCTTGCACAACCATCCACTCAGAACTGGCACCTTGGATATATTCTTTCATGTCAACACAAACTTTATTCATCAAGTTCAGAATAAGCAGACAATTATCTTCATATTTATCAAATACAGCGCTTCAACTTTCATCAATCTGTGGTTAGCCGTTGTTAAAACCGTTTTAGTTGAGTTATTAGTGATTGTTATACTCTCACCCAAGGAGTTGACAAATGCTCCCAACTTTACTGAAAGCGAAAATTTTTGGGACTGCTTCAAATCTTTATCTCTTCAAATGAAATCTCGTCCACTGTACAATCAATTTTTCGTACCGTTTCAAAATGCGCAGCCAACATTAGGGTTGCAATAAACTACTAATAAACTTTGGTCAGCTTTTAATGCTGGCAATTTCTCCAATAGCATAGAATTTCCTTCCGATAGCGGAATTATATGAATGCGATGCGCACAAAATTTCCACACAGTTATTATAACAATTGCCGGATCTTTTCCGTTTGTAGTGGTAGTAGTAGTAAAAGAATTATGTGCCCCCAGTACGTTGTGCGCCCCCCAGCTACAGAAC
>NC_134478.1:12527197-12559697 GCF_964194025.1 Convolutriloba macropyga | reverse complement strand
CGAGGAAACGACTCGAAACAGGAACTTTACGACAGTCACTATTATCAGGCCAATAGCCTTGATAGTCGTGATTAGCAAAAAAGTGCATCTGATGCAAACGAACAGAATCGTATTCTCGCTTTGATTTTAACAACCTCAACCACGATCAAAACCATTTTAAAACACTAAAGAATCATCAATTCAATATACAAAAAATTCTTTCAAAAAATGTGGCCTAATTAAACTTTCAAACTAAAAGTGAAATTGAAACCAAAACATGTTTTAGATAAATTTTTATTATGATCCGTTCAACGATCAACGATTGCTATATCATAGAAAAAAATTACACTTCTGTCGGATAGTTTTGAAAACTCTTTTATATTTGATCAGTTTTACCGCGAAAATTCTGTCCAGTTCTTCGGATTTTCTTCAGCAAAAACTATAAAAGTTCTGTAAGTTTCTTAATCATTTTGTTTAGGCCACGATTTGCTATCGCAGTCAGTCAGTTTTTTGCTTGCGTCAATTCTTCATTCGGAGCGTAGGATTTTAGAAAAAATCTCGATTACGCGAAACAAATTTGTGCAGCCATTAAACAAAAATCCTGAAATTTTAGGCGAAATACTAATACTAGGCAAAATATTACGATAAATGCCAATTTAGCTAATTAAAAGAACTACTACAAAATCCGCTGGATTATTCACAGAAGTCAAGTAATTACAAATCTTGCCTTCATATCCTACAACAACAGTCAAATACTGACCAATTCTGGAGTCTTGTTTCAATATTTTTTTAAAATCCAAATCCATCATTTTAAGTTGCGTTGTTTTAACGAGGTAGCTGAAAATGATTGAGGCTATTGACAAGCCATTATAAACAATCACTCGTCTTTTGTTGTTACTTTTTAAATTCAAAATTGTGTGCATGATGACCCTTAGTAAAGGAGTTGCCTTAAGTTTTGGTCTAAAATTTTTCCAAGAATCCTGAACTAAAGTAACCTATATTTATACTTCAAGAGCGTTCTGAGCAATGAAAAACAAAACTAAGAGTTGGAAAGTAGGTTTGGAGAAATAATGAAAAACCGAAAAAAACTTCCTACATCAGTTTCTCAAAAAAATTACAAATAGACGGGTAAAAAATTAGGAATACATTATGGAAAATCCACAAAAGTCTCTATTGTTTTCACTATTGCAGGTAAAGAAATAAATTCGTAAAAAGTTTGTTGATGTACAACGTGCTGGAGTGAAGTTGCTCTCAGTTTGAAAAGAGCACACTTTAATTTCTTTGAAGCTCTCTTTCGTAAAGAACGATATTCAATGTCAAGTCCATATTTTTAGTTGGAATAACGATCGTTATATATCAATCAACTGGACACTGTGTGTTTTCTACAATTCCTAATGTTCATTACATAAAATAGATTTTTGCTGAAGAAAATTAAAGAAGAAATAAGTGACCAGTGAAACCGTCCTCCGATCAACGAAAACAGAAAAACTTTATAAAAGTAGAAAAACCATTATTTTCAGCTCACCTTTGTGAACTAAACAGGACAACAAAAACCTACTTGGAGTCAAACCCAACATTTTCTAATTATTCAAAACCTGGTAACCAAACAAAAACAACTCATTCCTACTTGAAGGATCAATTGGATTCCAGCGTTGGGCCTAATGGCAAAATAAAACACAGATAGTAAAAAAATGAAATTTGTAAAAATGAAAAAACTCTAATAGGAAAACAAATCGTTTTAAAATCTCAAGTTAATTACAAAACGTCTACAATTACGCGGTTAATCCCAAAAATCACAAAAGGAAAAAACATTTAAAAGAAAACTGCAGAAAAATTGCAAAACAAATCAATTATATCAATAATTCTACGTTCAAGCCTCTGAGCATTCAGCAATTAAACGTATCGCAAATTTCATCAACTGGTGAAAACTCAATCAAGAAAAGATTAGAAAGACATAAAGACAATGAAAAAATTAATAAGTGTAAAGAATTTGGAAGTGTTTTGAGAGAATTGTGGAAATCAGGCTCTTATTGAAATTTTAATGATTACTTGAAATTTTCTTGATATACCTTTGAATGTTTTGTAGAGAATATTTGGCAATTAAGGAGATTAAAGCCTTTTTATCATTCATAAATTGCTCTTGAATTAGCTGCGAGGCCTAAAAAAGATTATTTTTATATTTTTCGTTGCAGCAAATGATAATTTGAAACGAAGGAAGCAAAAAACATCTTTTCCGTTGAATAAAAAAAGGCTCTGTGATCTTGGCCAATGCGCACACATTGCATACATCATCGAGTTCCCCCACTTTCTCTGGGGCATTCATGATCACATTCAATTGATTCAAATGACCCAATTGTCTGTGCCACTTACTTGCACTTTCAAGTTTCACGCTGTTGGAACTCCTCTTAAATTCTAGAACGCTGCTGGGTAAGTAAAACAAATTGTTTTTTTTTGCGCTAGCTTTACGCAAGTGCCCTCGCATCTGAAGTTTCATGCAGCTAATTCTTTTCTCGAAGATGAAGCTATGTCCGTACTCAGTGCATCTTGAGACTGATAGTAGCTTTGAAGAATAGTCTGGCACACACAAAATATTTTTGAGTTCGCATTGAATTTCCCTTTGTTGGAGGGTATGCTGATCCTCACACAGCCTCTGCCCACCACTTTGGAAACCTCTCCATTTGGATTTCTGACCACTGATTAAATAAACATAAAGTCCAGGAACGCGTCCATGTTCGTCACTATGTGATCTTTTTAACCACTGTCCACTAGCATGCCCGCTGTCTTCTACCGGGTAAGAGCTGCCCAGTATTCCTCCTCTGGTGTAGCCAATATTAGACCAATTGCCACTTACTCATGTTTGCCTCCATCTCATTGTCTCTTGCATGCCTTCTCCAGGTTACCCTTCTCACTGGAATTGCTGCATTTTGCTGCCTCCTTCCTCCTGCAATCCTAGGCAAAGTGCCCAGGGATCCAAAACACAAAGCAGTTTCCTTTCTTGGGGCCCTTCTTAAAGTAACGCTTCACCGCCAGTGCCACTGAAACACTTTGTCTCTTGTGTCTCTGTCCTGTGTTCTCATGGAAGTTCTACAGCCTTTTTCTCAACTCTGTGAAGTTCGTTGCCGGGTTGAAGCTTTCTTGCATAACAAAACTTTCATACCTCATTGGCAGACCATTGAGGACCAAGGGTTGAAGAGAGTCTCTGAGATTGATTCTCCTGCTTCTAGTAGACTTGTGAACAACTCCTGTCCTCTGATGAAGAAGCTATCCAAATCGTCAGAAACCTCGAGCTGCAGTCGAGCTAGCTGTGCAACGATAGTCACCACTGTCGGCATCTGCACACTCTTAAATCTTTCTTGCAAAAACTTACAAGCCTTTGCTCTATCTCCGATGCCCTCATCTCCCACACAATCATGTCTCATCTGCATGAGGGTTGTTGCATCTAGAGTCAGTGCCAGATGGCACCACACTTTGTTCCGTCTCTCCATGATGTCTGCAACTTCCTTCTCACATGCGTCCTTCAGCACCTTGTGGTTCTTCTTCTCATCCTTGCTTGCCCCATTGGCTAGTGGTGCAAGCTCATTGGGTTGCTCTTCTGTCCCATGTATTGATTTTTATAGAATCCCTTCGTCTGCACCATCGCCACAAATCTCGTGCCCTAGATTGGAAAGTCCTGTGCTTTTCCTGTGTAGGTCAGCAGCTTAACTGTCTAATGATTCACCGTAGGTTGAGCAAGCAGATCAGCTGTGAAAGAAAAACCCTCAGCAGAAAAGGATTAAGACTGTCAACAACAAATTATTTTTGTTTTAGAAATTAGTTTTATGACTTAGAAAGTTTATGGGCTCATAACCTGTTTGGTTAAGGGTTTTTGCAAGCGGAATAAAAAGCGTTTTTAACTAAGTAGAAGAATTAATCTCTCAAAATGACAGAATAATAAAAATAATATTTTACAGTAGGATTTAGAGATTTACAGTAGAGATCTGATTGTTTGATCAAGATGGTGATTTGATTTTGGGGATGAAAAAAGCTCAAAATTCAGCTGTATGTATAACCATTATTAATACGAGAAATTCAAGATACAAAACTATTCTTAGCACCATTAGTCTCTATTAGTTTTTATCAGTTTTTATCAAATGTTGACTCTGACATTGCGTTTTTGGGACAGCTACTCTCTGGTGCGCTTGTGATGTAACAGCAGTAATAACTTTGCAAGGACAAACTTTAAATCCATTTATCGCGTACGCTTCCAAGAATGTCCTAAGAACGGACAAAAATTATTTATAAGGCCACTAAAACGCTTGGTAAGTACGAAAAGAAATAGAAAAAAGTGAAAAAATGTTAAAGAAACCAAGAATCAAATATAAGTCTTTGCTGCAACTAAAGATGTGAAATTCTATAAACCTGCAGAACTTGATGTTTTTTTAAAAAAGTCTTCAGTGAGCAAGCAAGGCTCTTGAAATGCACAATTGACAACCGAAAAAGCTTTTGTGGATTGATAAGAAACAACCGTGGAAACACAAGTTTTTTTTGCATGAACTTAATGTGGCTGCTTAAGGTCCGAGCGGTGGATAGTAATCATAAAAGATCAGATATTTTTCTGAGCCACCGTTTGCAAGGTCATACATGCAAGGTCAGTTTTGCTCAGGAATAAAAAAGAAACAATAGCTGAATGAAAATGATCGGTTTTACAAACTCTTATGTTTATTTTTGTAATGGGTCAAATATTTTGTATAAATTTACAAAATTTCCAACTGCATTTGGGGGTCTTATTAAGCAAGCAAATAAAAAATGGGTTTTTTAAAAAATCTTAGCAAGCTTACACAATTGAAAACGGAAAGAGCTATTTTGGTGTTCGATAAGAAACAACCGTGTGAATACAAGTTTTTTTGCATGGAATTAATGTGGCTGGCTAAGGTCTGAGCGGTGGGTAGTAATCATAAAAGATCAGATATTATTCTAAGCATCCGTTGAAAGTTCATATTCGAAAATTTTGATGTCCTCTGGACCCATAAATAAACTAATGGTGGTAACTAAAAATAGTTTTTACTGACCAAACTGGAGAAGATATTGTAAGTCCCATAAAGTTGCAGCGCAAGCGAAGGTTCCAAAAACTCCTGGCAAGCAAATGAACATCAAAGTGCTAATATCTTCATGTTTCAAATTTGAACTTTGACCTTTGAGACGTTCTATAACGTTGCAACTTTATGGGACTGACTATAATTGAGGTCTGAGTTTAAGAAGAAGACCGGAATATTTTGTTTGAAAAAGTTTTAGTGAGACATCTATTTGTTCTCTTTTGCACGTTTTATCAAAAATTGGCTGCTCTTCTCTTCAAAAAAAGTAGGTCAGGCATGTTCAATAGCAAGTTTCTCAGATCTAACAATTAGAATGCATTTAAGTGCAAAATATTCTTAAATTTTGTTTAAAATATTTTTGTTTTTGTAACTATACTTTTAAAAACAATATATATTCCCATCATATGATTTTATTTTGCTCTTCTTTCATAGATAACTTCAGTCTGATTTGTTTTCCTAGATTTTGTGCACCTCAAGGGAAGAGCTAACTGACTTTCCAATTGTCTGCAAATCTTATAAAAGTTACGAAGAAACGGTTGCTGCCAAAAAATATTTAAAGAGATAGGAAACGAAAAAACTTTTTATTTTGTTTACGGCATTAATTTTTAGACGCTGTTAAAGTATGAGATGTAAAGCTGAATTCCAATAGACTTTGCGTTGTAATTAAAAAATTTTTTAGCGTGTTTATTTTTGAAATCAACGCTTTTTATTGATTTGCAAAAACTCAAAATCGTCTCAATTTTTTAATTCTGGTTATTGGACGGATGTTGTCTGGTTCTCAGTTTCTGGAAAAGTTAGATTTAATTTTAATTGTTGAGCTCCAAGTTTTCTAAAGTATCAATTTTCGGATCTTTTCTGCTCGCGACCCCCCCCCCCGCCCCCCGCTTTCTTAGGAACCCCCCATTTATAAATGTGTAAACATCTTGTTAAAGCTTACACGTGAACATATATGAGCAATATGCATTTACTAAAAACTAACACAGCTGTGGTTTGAAAGTATTACGTATTCAACCAAAATTTGTTGCATATAACGTAAGCATCAATAAGTTTTTCTGTATTAGATCATTTTTGGTTTTATCGGCTTCAATAAGGGCTTGATTTTTTAAAACTTCTTAAGGAAACTATGGTAAAATTGCCTTCAATCTACCTAGACACTTTTGTTTCCATGAAATGCAAATATCGCTCTCACAATTCGCGAAAACTTAGATTTTGGGGGGTGCAAATTAAACTGCTATATAAGGCTGGGGGGCGCTAGCAGAAAAGATTCCAATTTTCATTCATTGAATGAATCAAATATAGAAATATAATATTTAATGAAGTATAATCAAATACAGAAGTATATTGTCACTATATCAAATTCTAAGTCGCATTTTTTGAATCTTTTTTTTAATAAGTTCAGAGTTCTCAGATATTCTTTGTAAGAAATCGCTTCTAGCTATTTTAAGATTATTCGAAGAAAGCATTTTTCTGGTGGCAAACAAAACTTTTCTATGTATTTTGGGATCTTTCCTGCTAGCGCCCCCCCCCGCTTATTTAGGCAGCCCCCATTTATAAATGTGTAAACATATTGTTAAAGCTACGTAATCTTATACGTGAACACATATGAGCAATATGCATTCACTAAAAGCTAGCACAGCTATGGTTTGAAAGTATTACGTATTCAACCAAAATTTGTCGCATATAACGTAAGCATCAATAAAAATTTCTGTATTAGATCATTTTTGGTTTTATCGGCTTCAATAAGGGCTTGATTTTTTAAAACTTCTTAAGGAAACTATTGTAAAAGTGCCTTCAATCTACCTAGACACTTTTGTTTCAATGAAATGCAAATATCGCTCTCACAATTCGCGAAAACTTAGATTTTGGGGGATGCAAATTAAACGGCTATATAAAGCGGGGGGGGGGGGCGCTAGCAGAAAAGATTCCAATTTTCATTTATTGAATGAATCAAATACAGAAATATAATATTTAATGAAGTATAATCAAATACAGAAGTATAATGTCACTACATCAAATTCTAAGTCTCATTTTTTGAAATTTCTTTTAATAAGTTCAGAGTTCTCAGATATTCTTTGTAAGCAATCGCTTCTAGCTATTTTAATATTATTCAAAGAAAGCAATTTTCTGTTGGCAAACAAAATTTTTCTAAGTATTTTGGGATCTTTTCTGCTAGCGCCCCCCCCCCACTTAGTTAGGCACCCCCCAATTATAAATGGGTAAACATACTGTTAACGCTACGTAATCTTATACGTGAACAAATATGAGCAATATGCATTTACTAAAAGCTAGCACAGCTATGGTTTGAAAGTATTACGTATTCAACCAAAATTTGTTGCATATAACGTAAGCATCAATAAAAATTTTTGTATTAGATCATTTTTGGTTGTATCGGCTTCAATAAGGGCTTGATTTTTTCAAAATTTCTTAAGGAAACTATCGTAAAAGTGCCTTCAATCTACCTAGACACTTTTGTTTCAATGAAATGCAAATATCGCTCTCATAATTCGCGAAAACTTAGACTTTGGGGGGTGCAAATTAAACGGCTATATAAGGCTGGCGGGCGCAAGCAGAAAAGATTCCAATTTTCATTCATTGAATGAATCAAATACAGAAATAAAATATTTAATGAAGTATACTCAAATATAGAAGTATAATGTCACTATATCAAATTCTAAGTCGCATTTTTTGAATTTTTTTGTTAATAAGTTCAGAGTTCTCAGATATTCTTTGTAAGAAATTGCTTCTAGTTATTTTAAGATTATTCAAAGAAAGCAGTTTTCTGGTGGCAAACAAAACTTTTCTAAGTATTTTGGGATCTTTTCTGCTAGCGCCCCCCCCCCCCCGCTTAGTTAGGCACCCCCCATTTACAAATGTGTAAACATATTGTTAAAGCTACGTATTCTTATACGTGAACATATATGAGCAATATTCATTTACTAAAAGCTAGCACAGCTATGGTTTGAAAGTATTACGTATTCAACCAAAATTTGTTGCATATAACCTAAGCATCAATAAAAATTTCTGTATTAGATCAATTTTGGTTGTATCGGCTTCAATAAGGGCTTGATTTTTTAAAACTTCTTAAGGAAACTATTGTAAAACTGCCTTCAATCTACCTAGACAGTTTTGATTCAATGAAATGCAAATATCGCTCTCACAATTCGCGAAAACTTAGATTTTGGGGGTGCAAATAAGACGGCTATATAAGGCTGGGGGCGCTAGCAGAAAAGATTCCAATTTTCATTCATTGAATGAATCAAATACAGAAATGTAATATTTAAAGAAGTATAATCAAATACAGAAGTATAATGTCACTATATCAAATTCTAAGTCGCATTTTTTGAATCTTTTTGTTAATAAGTTCAGAGTTCTCAGATATTCTTTGTAAAAAATCGCTTCTAGTTATTTTAAGATTATTCAAAGAAATCAGTTTTCTGGTGGCAAACAAAACTTTTCTAAGTATTTTGGGATCTTTTCTGCTAGCCCCCCCCCCCCCGCTTAATTAGGCACCCCCATTTATAAATGAGTAAACATATTGTTAAAGCTACGTAATCTTATACGTGAACATATATGAGCAATATGCATTTACTAAAAGCTAGCACAGCTATGGTTTGAAAGTATTACGTATTCAACCAAAATTTGTTGCATATAACGTAAGCATCAATAAAAATTCCTGTATTAGATCATTTTTGGTTGTCAGGGCTTCAATAAGGGCTTGATTTTTTAAAACTTCTTAAGGAAACTATTGTAAAAGTGCCTTCAATCTACCTAGACACTTTTGATTCAATGAAATGCAAATATCGCTCTCACAATTTGTGAAAACTTAAATTTTGGGGGTGCAAATAAATCGGCTATATAATGCATGCTGGGGGGCGCTAGCAGAAAAGATTCCAACTTTCATTCATAGAATGAATCAAATACAGAAATATAATATTTAAAGAAGTATAATCAAATACAGAAGTATAATGTCAGTATATCAAATTCTAAGTCGCATTTTTTGAATCTTTTTGTTAATAAGTTCAGAGTTCTCAGATATTCTTTGTAAGAAATCGCTTCTAGTTATTTTAAGATTATTCAAGGAAAACAGTTTTCTGGTGGCAAACAAAACTTTTCTAAGTATTTTGGGATCTTTCCTGCTAGCGCCCCCCCGCTTAGTTAGGCACCCACCATTTATAAATGAGTAAACATATTGTTAAAGCTACGTAATCTTATACGTGAACATATATGAGCAATATGCATTTACTAAAAGCTAGCACAGCTATGGTTTGAAAGTATTACGTATTCAACCAAAATTTGTTGCATATAACGTAAGCATCAATAAAAATTCCTGTATCAGATCTTTTTTGGTTGTATGGGCTTCAATAAGGGCTTGAATTTTTAAAATTTTTAAAGGAAACTATCGTAAAAGTGCCTTCAATCTACCTAGACACTTTTGTTTCAATGAAATGCAAATATCGCTCTCACAATTCGCGAAAACTTAGATTTTGGGGGTGCAAATAAAAGGTCTATATAAGGCTGGGGGGGCGCTAGCAAAAAAGATTCCAATTTTCATTCATTGAACGAATCAAATACAGAAATATAATAATTAATGAAGTCTAATCAAATACAGAAGTATAATGTCACTATATCAAACTCTAAGTCGCATTTTTTGAATCTTTTTGTTAATAAGTTCAGAGTTCTCAGATATTCTTTGTAAGAAATCGCTTCTAGTTATTTTAAGATTATTCAAAGAAAGCAGTTTTCTGGTGGCAAACAGAACTTTTCTAAGTGTTTTGGGATCTTTTCTGCTAGCGCTCCCCCCCCCCCGCTTAGTTAGGCACCCCCACTTATAAATGTGTAAACATAGTTTTAAAGCTACGTAATCTTATACGTGAACATATATGAGCAATATGCATTTACTAAAAGCTAGCACAGCTATGGTTTGAAAGTATTACGTATTCAACCAACATTTGTTGCATATAACGTAAGCATCAATAAAAATTTCTGTATTAGATCATTTTTGGTTTTATCGGCTTCAATAAGCGCTTGATTTTTTAGAACTTCTTAAGGAAACTATTGTGAAAGTGCCTTCAATCTACCTAGACACTTTTGTTTCAATGAAATGCAAAAATAGCTCTCACAATTCGCGAAAACTTAGATATTGGGGAGGCAAATAAAACAGCTATATAAGGCTGGGGGGGGGGCGCTAGAAGAAAAGATTTCAATTCTCTTTCATTGAATGAATCAATTACAGAAATATAATATTTAATGAAGAATAATCAAATACAGAAGTATAATGTCACCATATCAAATTCTAAGTCGCATTTTTTGAATCTTTTTATTAATAAGTTCAGAGTTCTCAGATATTCTTTGTAAGAAATCGCTTCTAGTTATTTTGAGATTATTCAAAAAAAGCTGTTTTCTGGTGGCAAACAAAACTTTTCTAAGTATTTTTGGATTTATTCTGCAAGCGCCCCCCCCCCCCCCCGCTTAGTTAGGCACCCACATTTATAAATGTGTAAACATATTGTTAAAGCTATGTAATCTTATACGTGAACATAAATGAGCAATATGCATTTACTAAAAGCTAGCACAGCTATGGTTTGAAAGTATTACGTATTCAACCAAAATTTGTTGCATATAACGTAAGCATCAATAAAAATATCTGTAATAGATCATTTTTGGTTTTATCGGCTTCAATAAGGGCTTGATTTTTTAAAACTTCTTAAGGAAAATACTGTAAAAGTGCCTTCAATCTACCTAGACACTTTTGTTTCAATGAAATGTAAATATCGCTCTCACAATTCGCCAAAACTTAGATTTTGGGGGGTTGCAAATTAAACGGCTATATAAGGCTGGAGGGGCGCTAGCAGGAAAGATTCCAATTTTCGTTCATTGAATGAATCAAATACAGAAATGTAATATTTAATGAAGTATAATCAAATACAGAAGTATAATGTCACTATATCAAATTCTAAGTCGCATTTTTTGAACCTTTTGGTAATAAGTTCAGAGTTCTCAGATATTCTTTGTAAGAAATTGCTTCTAATTTTTTAAGATTTTTCACAGAAAGCAGTTTTCTGGTGGCAAAGAAAACTTTTCTAAGTATTATGGGATCTTTTCTGCTAGCGCCCCCTCGATTAGTTAGGCACCCCCCATTTATAAATGAGTAAACATATTGTTAAAGCTACGTAATCTTATACGTAAACATATATGAGCAATATGCATTTACTAAAATCTAGCACAGCTATGGTTTGAAAGTATTACGTATTCAACCGAAATTTGTTGCATATAACGTAAGCATCAATAAAATATCTGTATTAGATTATTTTCGGTTTTGTCGGCTTCAATAAGGGCTTGATTTTCTAAAAAACTTCTTAAGGAAACTATTGTAAAAGTGCCTTCAATCTACCTAGACACTTCTGTTTCAACGAAATGCAAATATCGCTCTCACAATTCGCGTGAACTTAGATATTGGGGGTGCAAATAAAACAGCTATATAATGCATGCTGGGGGGCGCTAGCAGAAAAGACTCCAACTTTCATTCATAGAATGAATCAAATACAGAAATATAATATTTAAAGAAGTATAATCAAATACAGAAGTATAGTGTCAGTATATCAAATTCTTAGTCGCATTTTTTGAATCTTTTTATTAATAAGTCCAGAGTTCTCAGTTATTCTTTGTAAGAAATCGCTTCTAGTTATTTTAAGATTATTCAAAAAAAGCAGTTTTCTGGTGGAAAACAAAACTTTTCTAAGTATTCTGGGATTTTTTCTGCTAGCGCCCCCCCCCCGCTTAGTTAGGCACCCAACATTTATAAATGTGTAAACATATTGTTAAAGCTACGTAATCTTATACGTGAACATATATGAGCAATATGCATTTACTAAAAGCTAGCACAGCTATGGTTTGAAAGTATTAAGTATTCAATCAAAATTTGTTGCATATAACGTAAGCATCAATAAAAATATCTGTATTAGATCATTTTCAGTTTTATCGGCTTCAATAAGGGCTTGATTTTTAAAAACTTCTTAAGGAAACTATTGTAAAAGTGCCTTCAATCTACCTAGACACTTTTGTTTCAATGAAATGCAAATATCGCTCTCACAATTCGCGAAAACTTAGATTTTGGGGGGTGCAAATTAAACGGCTACATAAGGCTGGGGGGGCGCTAGCAGGAAAGATTCTAATTTTCGTTCATTGAATGAATCAAATACAGAAATATAATATTTAATGAAGTATAATCAAATACAGAAGTATAATGTCTCTATATCAAATTCTAAGTCGCATTTTTTGAATCTTTTTGTTAATAAGTTCAGAGTTCTCAGATATTCTTTGTAAGAAATCGCTTCTACTTATTTTAAGATTATTCAAAGAAAGCAGTTTTCTGGTGGCAAACAAAACTTTTCTAAGTATTCTGGGATTTTTTCTGCTAGCGCCCCCCCCCCCGCTTAGTTAGGCACCCAACATTTATAAATGTGTAAACATATTGTTAAAGCTACGTAATCTTATACGTGAACATATATGAGCAATATGCATTTACTAAAAGCTAGCACAGCTATGGTTTGAAAGTATTACGTATTCAACCAAAATTTGTTGCATATAACGTAAGCATCAATAAAAATTTCTGTATTAGGTCATTTTTGGTTTTATCGGCTTCAATATTGGCTTGATTTTTTAAAACTTCTTAACGAAACTATTGTAAAAGTGCCTTCAATCTACCTAGACACTTTTCTTTCAATGAAATGCAAATATCGCTCTCACAATTCGCGAAAACTTAGATTTTGGGGGGTGCAAATTAAACGGCTATATAAGGCTGGGGGGGGGGCGCTAGCAGAAAAGGTTCCAATTTTCATTCATTGAATGAATCAAATACAGAAATATAATATTTAATGAAGTATAATCAAATACAGAAGTATAATGTCTCTATATCAAATTCTAAGTCGCATTTTTTGAATCTTTTTGTTAATAAGTTCAGAGTTCTCAGATATTCTTTGTAAGAAATCGCTTCTAGTTATTTTAAGATTATTCAAAGAAAGCAGTCTTCTGGTGGCAAACAAAACTTTTCTAAGTATTTTGGGATCATTTCTGCTAGCGCCACCCGCTTAGTTAGGCACCCCCCATTTATAAATGTGTAAACATATTGTTAAAGCTACGTAATCTTATACGTGAACATATATGAGCAATATGCATTTACTAAAAGCTAGCACAGCTATGGTTTGCAAGTATTACGTATTCAACCAAAATTTGTTGCATATAACGTAAGCATCAATAAAAATTTCTGTACTAGATCATTTTTGGTTTTATCGGCTTCAATAAGGGCTTGACTTTTTAAAACTTCTTAAGGAAACTATTGTAAAAAGGCCTTCAATCTACCTAGACACTTTTGTTTCAGTGAAATCCAAATATTGCTCTCACAATTCGCAAAAACTTAGATTTTGGGGGGTGCAAATTAAACGGATATATAAGGCTGGGGGGGGGGGCGCTAGCAGAAAAGATTCCAATTTTCATTTTTTGATTGAATCAAATACGGAAATATAATATTTAATGAAGTATAATCAAATACAGAAGTATAATGTCACTATATTAAATTCTAAGTCGCATTTTTTGAATCTTTTTGTTAATAAGTTCAGAGTTCTCAGATATTCTTTGTAAGAAATCGCTTCTAGTTATTTTAAGATTATTCAAAGAAAGCAGTTTTCTGGTGGCAAACAAAACTTTTCTAAGTATTTTGGGATCATTTCTGCTAGCGCCACCCGCTTAGTTAGGCACCCCCATTTATAAATGTGTAAACATATTGTTAAAGCTACGTAATCTTATACGTGAACATATATGAGCAATATGCATTTACTAAAAGCTAGCACAGCTATGGTTTGCAAGTATTACGTATTCAACCAAAATTTGTTGCATATAACGTAAGCATCAATAAAAATTTCTGTATTAGGTCATTTTTGGTTTTATCGGCTTCAATATGGGCTTGATTTTTTAAAACTTCTTAAGGAAACTATTGTAAAAGTGCCTTCAATCTACCTAGACACTTTTCTTTCAATGAAATGCAAATATCGCTCTCACAATTCGCGAAAACTTAGATTTTGGGGGGTGCAAATTAAACGGCTATATAAGGCTGGGGGGGGGGGGGCGCTAGCAGAAAAGGTTCCAATTTTCATTCATTGAATGAATCAAATACAGAAATATAATATTTAATGAAGTATAATCAAATACAGAAGTATAATGTCTCTATATCAAATTCTAAGTCGCATTTTTTGAATCTTTTTGTTAATAAGTTCAGAGTTCTCAGATATTCTTTGTAAGAAATCGCTTCTAGTTATTTTAAGATTATTCAAAGAAAGCAGTTTTCTGGTGGCAAACAAAACTTTTCTAAGTATTTTGGGATCATTTCTGCTAGCGCCACCCGCTTAGTTAGGCACCCCCCATTTATAAATGTGTAAACATATTGTTAAAGCTACGTAATCTTATACGTGAACATATATGAGCAATATGCATTTACTAAAAGCTAGCACAGCTATGGTTTGCAAGTATTACGTATTCAACCAAAATTTGTTGCATATAACGTAAGCATCAATAAAAATTTCTGTACTAGATCATTTTTGGTTTTATCGGCTTCAATAAGGGCTTGACTTTTTAAAACTTCTTAAGGAAACTATTGTAAAAAGGCCTTCAATCTACCTAGACACTTTTGTTTCAGTGAAATCCAAATATTGCTCTCACAATTCGCAAAAACTTAGATTTTGGGGGGTGCAAATTAAACGGATATATAAGGCTGGGGGGGGGGGGGGGCGCTAGCAGAAAAGATTCCAATTTTCATTTTTTGATTGAATCAAATACGGAAATATAATATTTAATGAAGTATAATCAAATACAGAAGTATAATGTCACTATATTGAATTCTAAGTCGCATTTTTTGAATCTTTTTGTTAATAAGTTCAGAGTTCTCAGATATTCTTTGTAAGAAATCGCTTCTAGTTATTTTAAGATTATTCAAAGAAAGCAGTTTTCTGGTGGCAAACAAAACTTTTCTAAGTATTTTGGGATCTTTTCTGCTAGCGCCCCCCCCGCTTAGTTAGGCACCCCCATTTATAAAAGTGTAAACATATTGTTAAAGCTACGTAATCTTATACGTGAACATATATGAGCAATATGCATTTACTAAAAGCTAGCACAGCTATGGTTTGCAAGTATTACGTATTCAACCAAAATTTGTTGCATATAACGTAAGCATCAATAAAAATTTCTGTACTAGATCATTTTTGGTTTTATCGGCTTCAATAAGGGCTTGACTTTTTAAAACTTCTTAAGGAAACTATTGTAAAAGTGCCTTCAATCTACCTAGACACTTTTGTTTCAGTGAAATCCAAATATTGCTCTCACAATTCGCAAAAACTTAGATTTTGTGGGCTGCAAATTAAACGGCTATATAAGGCTGGGGGGGGGCGCTAGCAGAAAAGACTCCAATTTTCGTTCATTGAATGAATCAAATACAGAAATATAATAATTAATGAAGTCTAATCAAATACAGAAGTATAATGTCACTATATCAAATTCTAAGTCGCATTTTTTGAATCATTTTGTTAATAAGTTCAGAGTACTCAGATATTTTTTGTAAGAAATCGCTTCTAGTTATTTTAAAATTATTCAAAGAAAGCAGTTTTCTGGTGGCAAAAAATCTTTTCTAAGTATTTTGGGATCTTTTTTGCTAGCGCCCCTCCCCCCGCTTAATTAGGCACCCACCATTTATAAATGTGTAAACATATTGTTAAAGCTACGTAATCTTATACGTGAACATATATGAGCAATATGCATTTACTAAAAGCTAGCACAGCTATGGTTTGTAAGTATTACGTATTCAACCAAAATTTGTTGCATATAACGTAAGCATCAATAAAAATTTCTGTACTAGATCATTTTTGGTTTTATCGGCTTCAATAAGGGCTTGAATTTTAAAACTTCTTAAGGAAACTATTGTAAAAGTGCCTTCAATCTACCTAGACACTTTTGTTTCAGTGAAATCCAAATATTGCTCTCACAATTCGCAAAAACTTTGATTTTGGGGGGTGCAAATTAAACGGATATATAAGGCTGGGGGGGGCGATAGCAGAAAAGATTCCAATTTTCATTTTTTGACTGAATCAAATACAGAAATATAATATTTAATGAAGTATAATCAAATACAGAAGTATAATGTCACTATATTAAATTCTAAGTCGCATTTTTGAATCTTTTTGTTATTAAGTTCAGAGTTCTCAGATATTCTTTGTAAGAAATCGCTTCTAGTTATTTTAAGATTATTCAAAGAAAGCAGTTTTCTGGTGGCAAACAAAACTTTTCTAAGTATTTTGGGATCTTTTCTGCTAGCGCCCCCCCGCTTAGTTAGGCACCCGCATTTAAAAAAGTGTAAACATATTGTTAAAGCTACGTAATCTTATACGTGAACATATATGAGCAATATGCATTTACAAAAAGCTAGCACAGCTATGGTTTGCAAGTATTACGTATTCAACCAAAATTTGTTGCATATAACGTAAGCATCAATAAAAATTTCTGTATTAGACAATTTTTGGTTTTATCGGCTTCAATAAGGGCTTGATTTGTTAAAACTCCTTAAGGAACCTATTGCAAAAATGCCTTTAATCTACCTAGACATTTTTGTTTCAATGAAATGCAAATATCGATCTCACAATTCGCGAAAACTTAGATTTTTGGGGGGTGCAAATTAAACGGCTATATAAGGCTGGGGGGGGCGCTAGCAGAAAAGATTCCAATTTTTTTTCATTGAATGAATCAAATACAGAACTATAATAATTAATGAAGTATAATCAAATACAGAAGTATAATGTCACTATATCAAATTCTAAGTCGCATTTTTTGAATCATTTTGTTATTAAGTTCAGAGTACTCAGATATTTTTTGTAGGAAATCGCTTCTAGTTATTTTAAAATTATTCAAAGAAAGCAGTTTTCTGGTGGCAAAAAATCTTTTCTAAGTATTTTGGGATCTTTTTTGCTAGCGCCCCTCCCCCCCGCTTAGTTAGGCACCCACCAATTATAAATGAGTAAATATATTGTTAAAGCTACGTAATCTTATACGTGAACATATATGAGCAATATGCATTTACTAAAAGCTAGCACAGCTATAGTTTGAAAGTATTACGTATTCAACCAAAATTTGTTGCATATAACGTAAGCATCAATAAAAATTTCTGTATTAGATCATTTTTGGTTTTATCGGCTTCAATAAGGGCTTGATTTTTTAAAACTTCTTACGGAAACTATTGTAAAAGTGCCTTCAATCTACCTAGACACTTTTGTTTCAATGAAATGCAAATATCGCTCTCAAAATTCGCGAAAACTTAGATTTTGTGGGCTGCAAATTAAACGGCTATATAAGGCTGGGGGGGGGGGGGCGCTAGCAGAAAAGATTCCAATTTTCATTCATTGAATGAATCAAATACAGAAATATAATATTTAAAGAAGTATAATCAAATAAAGAAGTACAATGTCACTATATCAAATTCTAAGTCGCATTTTTTGAATCTTTTTGTTAATAAGTTCAGAGTTCTCAGATATTTTTTGTAAGAAATCGCTTCTAGTTATTTTAAGATTATTCAAAGAAAGCAGTTTTCTGGTGGCATACAGAACTTTTCTAAGTATTTTGGGATCTTTTCTGCTAGCGCTCCCCCCCCCCCGCTTAGTTAGGCACCCCCCATTTATAAATGTGTAAACATAGTTTTAAAGCTACGTAATCTTATACGTGAACATATATGAGCAATATGCATTTACTAAAAGCTAGCACAGCTATGGTTTGAAAGTATTACGAATTCAACCAAAATTTGTTGCATATAACGTAAGCATCAATAAAAATTTCTGTATTAGAGAATTTTTGGTTTTATCGGCTTCAATAAGGGCTTGATTTTTTAGAACTTCTTAAGGAAACTATTGTAAAAGTGCCTTCAATCTACCTAGACACTTTTGTTTCAATGAAATGCAAATATCGCTCTCACAATTCGGGAAAACTTAGATTTTGGGGGTGCAAATTTGAAGGCTATATAAGGCTGGGGGCGCTATTAGAAAAGATCCGTATTTTGATATGTGCAGGAACAGTCTTGTTTTAAGTACGGAAAGAGAGAGCAAAATTAAATTTCAATATATATTTTTATAGTCATGCGTACCTGTTAACCTCATGAAGTTTTGACTTTGAAAGGAGATATTTTTAGCTGAAAACTGCAAACCGAAGTTCGTTTGGATCATTTTGGTCGCAAAATAGTTTTTGAATAACAGCATGGGTTGTCATAATTTAATCGGTATTTGTTCACATAGACATTTGACCAATTTTTCACATAAATGATACCACATGAGCGGCTGTAAATGGCGACCGGATTCAAATGCTGGCTTAAGTTTAAGTCCGGACTTAATTCGTGGGTGTCTCTATATTGATACGGTTAAATTGGGTCATAAACCTCAATCATACACTGTTGAACTGAATAACTATAGTTTTATTGGAAAATTTTACAAATTTTGTAAGTTTCCGACCAGACATAAATAAATATAGCGATCATATATAGCACTGGCATAAATGAACATTTTGAGTTTGTCTGACAAAAGTTAAACTCGGAATATTAGCCAGCGGTATTTTCTTTACTTGAAACTTCTCGGAGCCAGACGGTCAACTTTTGCAGTTTAATAGTACATATATTAAAACACCTTTTGTTTTATAAGAATAATTATTAAAGTTTTTGTACACATACGATTAAGTTGGAGTCTATTTAATTTTATTTGCTTATAAAATCTTGCGAAGCGTAGTTATAAAAAATAATGAGCAATTACGTTACTTTCTTTTAATAATCATTCGTACAATATACAAAATACAAAAAAATAAACAAGCGACCTCCAAAAATGAGAAATTTTGGTTTTCTGGTCATACTCTTCTTACTCAGCCACATAATTAACTTATCTCTGCAAGAAGAAACAGACAGAAGGTAGGAAATTTGAGAATGGGTCATAGAATAGCCCTTTCACAGAAAGTTCACGCATTTCTGAAGCCATCAGTCATATTTTTGAGGCAAAACCACCAAGAACATTTCAGTACTGAAAAGCAGCAAATCTAATTTTTTTGGGCTGCCAGTATTGTACCAAGCGATGATTATCCCAGACCCAAGTTGAAGAAAAAATCCACGATTTGCTGTAAATTGTTGTGAAAAGAAATCACCGTTTCAATTTTACGCTTTTGAACGGTGAACGCGATGCACGTGCTATATTGCTTTAAAAATGCGGGGTCCAGTAGCAACATTTCCTGAGAACTACGAACTTTGGTTGTGAATTATTTTCCCCGCTTTCATTGTCAATCTCACAAAAAGAGCACCGTTTTCATCGGTTTCCCATACCATACCCAGACTCCGATCTGTGACCATTTTGCAATTCGATTAATAAACAGTAAATCAATAAGTTTCTTCCCGATTGCCTTTTTAAAAAAGTTTCTATAATTTTTTATTCTCTTTGAATTTGATTGACTTTTCATCTTCATACGGCACGGCAGAATTGTTTCTCAAATAATTTATTTACCCTTCATTTTTATATTTTTAAAAAATTTTATTATTTCAGTTTGCAAGTTTCCAGAATCTATTTTTTTCGTCATAAACATCTGTTTACATTCATATCTTGGAAAGTTTTTTTGCAACAATACCGGCGTAAAGTTTATCTTTTAATGACTTTCAATGAACTTATGTAGGAACATATGTTTTTAAGCCGAATGGTTAACAGGTAAGAGTTTTAAGCCAAATGGTTAGCTTGTAAGAACTTGTAAATCGAATGGTTAACTTGTAAGAACTTTTAAGTCAAGTGGTTAACTTGTAAGAACTTGTAAATCGAATGGTCAACTTCTAAGAACTGGTAAGTTGAATGATCAACTTGTAAGAACTTGTAAGTTTTTGGAAGAAAAACTTGCAAGGCAATGAATCGTCTTGGAAGAAATTGCAAAAAACTTGCAACTTCTTACAAGTTAACCACCCAATTTTGACCCTAAATCACGCAATTTTTGTTAGTATGATGAATTTTGACACAATTTTGAGAAAAACATCTCGTGTTATTTTACATAAGAAGTTTTTCATCGTGTGATGAACAATAACACAATTTTTCTTGTGATGAGGGTATGGGAAAAATTATCTGTTTTTATCAGAAATGCGATCTGAATTTTGTACATTTAATTTGCACTCATGAAAAGCCAGAAAGTCGAAAAAAATGAATCACTTTATGAACGCTCAGTTTGGTTTAAATCTAGGAACCATGGTTTAAGTCATTGGGAGTGTATCAAAGTTTCTTCGTTTAACTTGAAAAACCACTCTTGAGATGCAGATTACACTGACAACTTTATTGCAATCACTTGCCGAAACAGATAAACAACCAAAAAGTCTCAGATAAGAAGTGGTAAGAGTTTTTATAATATTGTTTACAAATTTTTCAAAAGACAGTCTAAAGTAAATTTGATTTTAGAAACTTGAAATACACCTGTTGGGATGCGATTTAATTTTCTACCACTCTACTAATTTGCACACGCATGCCAAAGCAGATAAACACCCACAAAAATTAAAAATTTTACTCAAAGAACATCTGCAAAGTATATGCAAGGCAATAGAGAGTAAATTAATAAGATTTCTGTGTCAAGATTCCAATCTATGCGTTAGCTCTCTCCTTCAGAATCTGTTAAAAAATTAAAAGTCTACGTAGTGTAATTTCTTGCAGTACGCTGCCTTTCTTGGCTGTCATAACAGAAAATACAAATCATAAACTGCAAGAGTTGGGGTGAATTGATTGACAACAGTTGAGGTATTTATTTTTAATTACATGTTTAAGGATTGTAGTGTGTGCTGTTACATGAGAATTTACACTAAACCTCGTGTAAATCACATGAAGAAAAAGCTAGAGTTTAGTTACAAAAGATTGTCAATATTTTTTACGCTATTCCCAAAAACACGCATGATGGTATCATGTAGCGGATATGTCCAATTTTAAAGCTAATTTGAATTAAACTCTAACTAAAAATTAAATTCAAAAAGGAATTTCGTTTAGTAATCAAAATAAATTCATTGCCTATTTGTGCCAAATTGTACGAACGGCCTCTCTACGGTACCATGGATGCACGCCCTAATACGGAATGCATTTTTGACAACCTCAGGGGGCCATAACTTTATCGCAACTGTTAGCACATTTCCGATCTTTTCCGTTTGCGTCTGTGCCCCCCCCCATTTAGTGGATGCATTTTATTTGCAACCCCTCGTCACACGTGCCATATTTTTACATAATAAATTACTATGTAATAACACTTGCTCTGTAAGGGGGGAGGCGGTGTGCACAGCGTACTCGGGGGGGGGGCACAAACGGAAAAGATCCCACATTTCTTTAATATCTTTGAATTTTTTAAAAAAAATTTCACGATATGAAAATCTTTATTAATCTTTAAAACGGCCTTGAAATTTTTTTTAAAAAACTGTGCACGGCACAATTGTAAACTGACAGACTTAGTACGTTTTTCTCTAAGACTTATACGGTGCCGTATTAAAGCGTTACCATATTTCCAAAGTTTCTGATCAAGCTGGGACATCGAAATTGCAATCACATTACAGTTGGTTGCTATAGATACAATTTCGGAGGTAAATTCTCTGCGGAAAACAGTTAAAACTTTTTAACCCATAAAATTACGGGTTACATTAATCTTTAAGGGAACTACTGAATGAAAGTAGTGACTAAAACAACAAAAAATATAACTGCAGTCTTAAGATCGAAAAAACATCTTCGTACCTGATAAAATGAACGACTTCACAGTATAAATGTCGAATTCACGGACAATAAGAAACAATTTTTCAGCATATTTGTCCAAAATACTTACAATAAAAATAAGGATCTTTTCCGTTGTGCCCCCCCCCCCCCCCCAGTACGTTATGAACCCTCAGTTAAATAGCACTTAACATTACATAGTAAATCGTAAACCTATGGCACGTGCTGCTTGGGTTGCAAATAATATGCACCCCATTAAGCGGGGGGGGGGCACAAAGGGAAACGATGCAAAATTAAAATCTTTTCAGTATAATCGAGGAATTGAACGACAAGACTCCAGCGATGGGTTATGTAGCAGACCATGTTGAACCCTTCAAGTTCCTCTGCTACAATTGTGGGGGTAAAGCGACCGAATGCTGCGATGGGTTCATGGGCAAAGTTCCCCTCTGTTGCTCCGAGACATTGTACACAATTGAGGCATCTACCAACATTCTCAACGGTAACTGCTCCTACTGAAACAAAAACTATTGATTAAAGTGTGGACCTTTTTGTAACAAAACGGTTTGTTTGTCTGACTAGTCTCAATTATTGTTCTTCTGAACCACCACCCCCCCCCCCCCCCCGTTAACAAATTTCGGTAGTTCACACATTTCTTCAACTGGAAGAAAAATATCAGAATGATCCGTTCTTCTCCGCCTTGTTCCCCCCTCCCCCAGCTTAGTGGGTGCATATTATTTGCAACCCCTAGAGTCAAGTGCCATATTTTTTCATTATCATTTACTATGCAATGACACGTGCTCTTTAACTCTGGAGGGGGGGGGGGTGAATGCATAATGTACAGCGCGGGGAGGCGGGGGATCTTACGAGCTAGAAAGGCGCACGGAATTTGACCGATTTCCCCCATAAATATGGGCAAAAACATCAATATCTCGTGCTTTCTGTAATTAAATTTCAACTTGAGCTTCTGTCTTATTCAACATTGTTATTTTTCAGAAGCTCAAAAAGTCTGGTCGGAATCGAAAACTGCAATGACGTGCCAGTCGAATGACCAGTGCCCAGAAGTTGCTGGCAAAGTTGCGGAGGCTATGGAGGGAATTGTTATCAAGGGCGATTACTGTTGCCCAATTATCAACTCGTGTTGTGAATTCAACGATTATATCTTCGGGAATTTGGAGGCGCTTAGCTACTCGTTCGGCGGCCCAATTATATTCGGACTTATTATTGTGGCGTTGTTGTTGACTATTATCGGCTGTTGTTGTTGTTGCTGCTGCTGTTGTTGTTGTCGAAGAGGAAGTTCGTACTCTGTTGTGTGAGAATGGAGAGTCAAAGAAGACTTGTACAAAATGGAAAGTCGCTTTAGTTGTCCAGTATCTTATGAAACTTCTTAGAAAATATGGCCAGGTCGTTGCAGCTTCTGAGTGAATTTCTGTACGAAACTTGAATGATCGGTTCTTTCAAATTATAGTTCCCCGCCCCAACGAAATTATAGACCCTCATTTTGTTATAATTACCATGATGGGACTGACTATACGTTATACGATCATTAAACCGGGGGGGGGGGGGGGGGTTAACGGGAAAGACCCGAATCATCCGAGCAAGATCACGTTAAACAATGTTGTAATGATAAACCTCAAATTACCAGCATAAGAAACCTAGAGTAAAAATACCTAGCTTAAAAAAGAACATCTGACAATTCTAAAAGTTCGTGGATGCATTGACGTTTGCCTTCTAAAAATTTATTCACGTTTTTATTGACGTTCCCCCCGGTGTTTTACGCCCCTATTTACAAAAAATGTATTGTTATATAGAATGCTACTATGTAAAAATTAACACCTGGGCGCATAAAAGGTATATCCTGACTCAGAGGGGGAGGAGGAGAATGGAGATTTCTGTATCAGTAGAAGTGCTTAACGTGATCAGTAACTTCCTAGTCTTTCTTGGAGAGAACTGAATAAAACTGCCAAATAAAATGTTTCGAAAAATATGTACTTAATAAAGACATAAGGAACAGTTGCTGTGACTGGGAGCCCAGTCAAAAGATATAATGACTTATAAACATAGAAAAAATTAATTCACGGTAGAAATTTATTTTCTAACCCTCTTCCCAGTCGGCATTAGTCAATTTTACTGAACTCAATGACTGACTTATGATCTGTTTTGGAAAATGGAGACATTGAACTCAAATGTGGGCAGCTTTCGAGATATAAATTATGATTGAGTTTTCACAAAGACAACCAAGCAACTCAAATAGGTTCAAATAAATGCGCTGGTAGCATATCAAAAATGTATAATTTCGGGCTGTAATCAGTGATATTGGGACTTGTTGCATCAATGGAATAAAAAAAATTTTTTAGTGCCATGGATTCTCATCTTTCAATGAATGCAGTTAAAAACTCACGCCATTGTCTCAGAAGAGAACAACAAACAAAGGGCGAGGATTACTTTTTCAGTTTCAAAAATGCAAGAGAAAAAAAGTAAGGCGGCCCATTGAAGCATTCGTAAAGTGCCGAATCCTTGACTATACTTGGCTCTAATAAATAATAGAGAAAATTTTGAAAAACAAGCCGCTTCGAATTTGTGCTTGTGATTCTGACTGATTGGGTGCTTAACTGAGAAAAAGAAAAAATAAAAGTTGAAAACGTTTTAAGACTTTACAGTTTGATTCCAATAACTGTTCATAATCTCACTAGAAACGCGTCGACAATAAAACGCTAATTGGTTTCCTGATAACCGATAAAAACTTTTTATTCTCTTTCGTTCACTTTTTTCACACATCAATAATTATTTTGCTAGAATTTTAGCACTTTTCTGAGATCATTTCCAATTTTTTTCAGACTTTCGCCAGTTCTTCTCTTTCATATTTTCCACATTTTCTCCCTTAATCTTACAAAACTTTCACCGCATTCTGCATATAATCCTCAATAAAAACGCTTTCCTTGAGTATTTTTCTTAATTTCTGTAGACAATATCCACATTTTCATCATTTTTTTGTGAGAGTTGAGTTGAATTTAGGAAATTGTGCCGAAGAAGCAAAACTTTGCCTCTTTCCGAAGTGCTGAATTTTTGAAAGACATTTGTATATTAAATAATTCTATAAAAAAATGTGCTGCAATTGTTGAATTTATATATTTGGAACATTTTATATAAGAATTCGTTACCTAATTTTTTGCAAACAGCTGAAATGAATTTATTCTACTAAATAAACACTTACTACTCAAATCTCAAATTTTTCCATAATTTCTACAAATTCCGCGGATTTCTATCAAAATTATTGACTTGCACTTGCTAATACCTCTTTTTCTGTAGTTTACATTGGTCACTGTCTTTATTATGTTATAAGTGAGTTGAGTCGACAAAAATTTTAATTTACTGTTAAAGATTCTTGAAGACCTTAATCTGGAAAACAATTTCAGGTGTCATTGTTGATAGAATCGATAGCCTAAGAGTGCTGAATATAAGTATAGAATATGCTCGTACCCGAGTCCCGGTACATTCCATTGCTGATTCCTTGAAAACCCATAATATCAAGTATGCAACTATTAAAAACAAGTAAAAAATAAAAACTCACCCTGTCCAGATAAACACCAGTTCTGGCATGGTTACTCATAACCTGAGTTCAGCCTTGGTATGTACGATCGAAGGCTGAATCTTCACTTGGCATGACGTGAGGCAGTTTGATTCCACATTGGGCATACTGCATGGAAAACATTATGATCATGCTTCACTTATCAAAAATTTCGAAAAACAGGCATTTCAGTGAAACAAAATGGCGATTTCCGTATTTTGCCTTCAGCGTGCGTTTCTGGTAGTCAAATTGAATGAGCCATTAGATCACACTGACAAATTAGGACAAATTTAGGACAATTTGTCATTGGGATCTCATGGTTAATTAGATCTTCTTCCGGTAGTCATTCAAACTAAAATTCAATCTAAAATAAAGCTTTCTTCTTCTTTTCCCAACGCCCCCTGCCGCCGCAACCCACTTCCCCAGAGTGTTTCATAAGAGCTCTCAGCCCATCCCCCACCACCTCCTCCATATTTGCCCCATTTTGAACTTTCGCAAAGGCTGGTTTTAACCATTTTGAGTCATACGGCACACTCGTTTTGAACCCCCAGACTGGCTCGTGCAAATGGCAACCTTCACCTTCGGCGACAACCACAGTGATCACTGGACTCTGTGTCTTTGAACGATGATGCTTGATTTGTCATCAAATTTACAAGTTGTCACAATGCCCCGAGCTTTAATTAAAATATTGTGCTTGTTTTATTTCTGTTTTTACTATTCTATCATTAATGTGTCTTGATGTTACATTTGCTGCTTTCCGGTGCCTCTTGCTTTTGGTTGTTTCAGATATTCTTTTTGGTTCAATTAAAGACGTTGTCGTCCAACAACGGTGCTGTCCTGATGATGACAGTGCTCCGCGTACTACTTTGCTCATCTTCAGTTCGAAGACACAGAGTCCAGTAATCACTGTGGACCAGGTTGTCGTCGAAGGCGAAGGTAGCGATGTACACGAGCGACTGGGGGGGGGGGGGGGGCTTACAGAGAGGGTACCAGATGGCCGAAAAAAGAGAATGTGATCCACATAAACAGAGAAATATAAACATTTTAGCAGAGATCGAATCCAGGATCTGTGTGTCATGATATTTCAGTACTGAATCATAAAAAATTTCATTATGATTTTTACTATGACCAGAGTTCTGATCATGGCATTTTATAGACATTTCATAGTAAAATTCATAGTAAAATTCTGAATTTCTTATAAACATAATGATTTTTTCTCTGTATTCATTCTGAACATTATGTCCTTTTCCTCTGCCTTTTTTCTGAACATCATGACTTTTTCTCTGAATTTGCTCTGATCAGTCTGACAAAAAAACTTGCACCTCAAGAAAAAACAAACAAAAAGAAAACTCTAATTAATACAATCGAATACTTCAAAGCGATAATTATCAAAATTCATCGCAATTAAACGTTTCAAACAGCATAGACTTGAAACACTGGCGGCAGCTCTTCTGAAAACAAGAGTCTGAAATAATCAAGAGTCTGAGGGATTCAACAGTCTTCACTCTCATGGCATCCCTTGTCTTCACTCTCTTCAGCTCTGCAGAGATTTGATCCCATAGTGCAGAGATTCAACAGTCTTCACTCTCATTGCATCCCTCTTCTTCACTCTCTTCACTTTCAAAACTCTCGCCGCTTTCTGATCTTCCACGTACTGTACTCAATATTCTTTGTAATAATGCAGTGTTGTTGTTACTACTCCTCTCGAACTGAAACACGTTCTCCGGGTTGGCACTGAACAATTTCCATCATTGCCCATTCACCCATCGGGACCCAAAACTTCATACCTGCAGCCACCTTGAATGTGGCACTGTCCCGTCTTCAACACATGTGTTTCACGGAATTACGGTGTCTGACCCCCAGATTACGGAATTACGGTGTCTGAATTTCGGTGTCTGACTGAATCACAAGTAGATTAATCTACTTGTGATTCAGTATAGAACAGTATAGAATCCCCCCAGATTACGGATGTGATTGTAGATAAACCAACGGAATTAGCTTGCGGATGGTTGAAAATAGCATCTTCATGCTCAACCAAAATTTTTAAGATCTATTCGAAAATTTCATTTTTTTTTCTGAAAACCCTATGAACATTATGAAAGACTCGAATCATCATGTTCATCCTACTTTCAGAAAAAATGCTTTCTGGATTTATACTGAACATACTTGGCTAACAAAGTACCCTTAGGTCACTCTGATTCAGTACTGAATCGTCGATATACTATTGGGATGTACTGATTCAGTAATGAAAGTCTATGACACTCGGGTCCGGGATATCAAACAGAATCCAACAGATCAAACAGGGATCAATCAGGGAACTGTGATATCAAATTCAGAACTAATACCACTAATAATTCACTTTCATCACTTCTTCATTCACTTTATCCGGACATGTTTATTTTAATTCACCTTATTTATTCTCTTTATCCCGGCATGTTTATAATAATTCACTTTATTTGATTGCAAGGTTTTCACTGATGTGACCATCATTAAATTAGGACACAAAGGCACAGAAAGAAGATCAATTTCATGACTAAGCGAACATTCGAGGTTCGAGTGAGACCAATTATGCGCAGATGAAAGCAAGTCGTTTTTTGTTCATGAACCTGTTAATTTCAGCGGCGCTTTATTTATGCCAAGAACAAAATCAGACGCTCTTTATAAATACCAAGAGTAAATTAAGCCGCGAATTGTTCATGCCAAGAACCAACTAAGATGTAATTATTTACGTTCCGAATGAAATCATGTAAACAAAATTGTGCCCGGTTGACTCATCTTAAAAATCAGTCTGATAATTTTAATATAGCTAGGGTCAGACGAAAAAACAGAATGCATTATTTAAAGATTCAGTGCTGATATACACTAGGGCTTAGGTACGGGTGTCGAAACAATTGAATTTTAAATGATCTGCTTAAAAGTTAACATACAAAATGATGTATCCATGGATGCGTTGAACGAACGAATTTAAACCTTCTTTGTGCTCTATTCACACCATTTTAAAATTTTGCATTTATAAATCAGTTCATCTCACGAAGCATGAAAATAATCGTGTCTTCAATTTGTTCCAGTAGACGAACACAATTGGGCTTAAACATTAGGCTATAGTCAATCAACTAAGTCAAATTGCTATATGTCCAAATTTTCAAGTTTTAGGTATTGTGTCGTCAATTAAATAAGGTGTTGGAAAAAACATAAAACGTTTAACCACAATTGAGTTCTCAGTGCCAGTAAAGCTGCTGGTCTATTGTGACTCATTAGTTTCCTTACTTACTTCAAAAAGTGCCTGTCATATTCACATCTGCCTGCGAACTGCATGGCCGTGGTACGCTTGATCAAAATCATTAATATTGCTGGAGATGCTGGATGCTTCTAAGATGCTGGATGCATCTGAAATGGGAATCAGTTCAACTGTAAACAATTCTGGTCCTACTTAAAGTCATGTAATTTTTGAGAGGGAAATACAAGAAATGTTTCGGAAGGTAGCGAGTGCAATTAATCGTCTTCCTTAACTTCGGCATTTCTCATAACTTTTCTTCGTGTCCTCTGTTAACGCAATGTATGCACCAGTATTCCCTCCTGAAATTAATATATGTTTTTTTTCGTCCAAGTGGGACACTACTATCATACCGAAAGCTTTTGAAATTCGGCCTAATGGCAATGGAAGGTAAAAATCAATTGATTTGGAATTGTTATTTAGTTCTAAAACATTTTTGCGAGCAGCATAAAAACTTGCACTTGGGCAGAATGAGAACCTTCAGACCCAAACTCGGGCTTGCTTGAGTTTTGGTCTGGATGTTCAAGAGGATAGATTGTATCTCCTTTTCAACAGTAGGGAGCGACATGGCCTCCCATCATAGTTGTCCAGTGATCCATCTTCTTGGCCAACAATTTTTTGCTGCCTATAAAAAGCAACGAGATTTCTTGTCTGTATTCATTGCAGCCCACTTGGATTTCATTGCCCCTTATAGAAAGCAAGCGGGTCAAGACGAAGTTGTATCACTGACAAAGTGAGCAGCATGACGTATGGCTAGCAAGCATGAGGTATGGTTTTTTCTCTATCGAAACTCTGATACTGAAAAATTTTTGTAGTTCTACCGCGTGTGAAAGTTTTTGAGTTGCGTAGCAATTTGGGTGGTTTTGGCTGCCGTTATAGATTGGTCACATTCAACAAATTGCTGTGATTATTCTTGTAGCTGATAGAACAGAACTTACGCAGAGCGGGAACTGTTGATCCATGATGTTCTTATTCCCGAAGATTCACCTGTAGTGCACACCGTTCCGATGAAAACTCTTGGATGGCATAGCCTCCAAAAAGGCTCAATACGACTTTTTAATTTTGAAAAACATTAAAAAACTTTGGAAAATTCTAGAATCTATTGATATTTATTTGTTCGAAGGTTGTAAAATGGTTTCAGACCACCTATTCTGTTTTTGAAAAATTTGCATTTGCAATGTGAATGGTTGAGCATTTCCATTTTTTTTCTAGCATTCATTTTATTTTGACAACTCTTTTTTTCAAGTTTTTTGCTCTCAAAAAATTTAATTTATGAGCTGCTCCAAGAAACTCTCATTATCGATTTGTGGAATATATATTAATCAGTAGCTAAGAGACAATTTATGCTCTAAAAATGAGAGATCTTTTAAAAATTTATTTTAAACCTTGAGAACTGTTTTTTCCTCATGTTAAAGCAATTACGCGAGAATGTTCCAATAGTTTTTTGAACATTTGGATACAACCTAAAAACGTAAAACAAACCCAGAACGAGGTTTTTTTGATGACTTTTTTAAGAAAAGCGGCGAATGCGGTAAAAAAAAATAATTCAACGCATTTCACCGCATTGCTTACAAAAATTCACCGCTGACTTCACCATATATTTTACAAAAATTTATTGCATCAATTTTCGTGGCAAAATTATGCAATAAATGCGGTGAATGCGGTGAAAAAATATTCACAGGACTTTACCGCATTTCTTAGAAAAAATTCACCGCAAAATTCACCGCATTTCCTACAAAAAACACCGCATTTGTTTTCCAACGTTTACTGGATCTGATTTAATTTCACAAGAAAGAGCATTGAAGTAAGTGATAGTTCGCGCAGTGGAATAAGAAGTTGAAGAAATGCAGGAGGTGAGAGGTTCGACCCCGTGTATAGAAGTTTCTTTTTTGCAAGAATACCGAGAACACAGTGAAAATAAGTAATTCACCGCAATTCACCGCATTCACCGCAAAAAGATGTAAGAAATACGCGGTGATTTTTTCCACCGCATTTCACCGCTTTTCTTACGAAAAATTAAACGCCAAACCTCGACCCGGGAAGGCTGCGGCAGATATCCTAGCTGGACTCCAGTTCGACTTACGATAATAAGTCCATGGAAATAAAGAGGGATTTTCTGGAAGACCAAGTTTCTACATGTTTTGAATGTGTTTTTGCTTGATTGATTAAAGGCTTTCATAAAGTTTCTTTGGAGAGAAACAGTCTTCTTTTTTGAGAGAAAAAGTCTGAGAGACTTTTTGGAGAGAAACAGTCTTAGAGAAACAGTCTGAAAGACTGTCAAGCCACAGTCTGAAAAAGATTTCCATGTAGGGCTCGAAGACAACAGACAATCGGCCTAAGACGTGGTTTCTCTTAAACAAAGGCAATAACCGTGACACACCATAGTAACGATTATTTTTCTCTGTTCAGATTTCTACGAGTTATCAATTTGCCCGGAACGAGTTTCAAGTCTTGATCTGTACTTCCCCAGTGAAATACACGTCTTGGGTCGACTAATCAGTACTGATCACGTCTTATTTCAATTCTCAAGACTTGTCAAGCCATAGTCAAGACTTAACTTGAGCTTGACAAGTCTTAAAACAGTTTTAGTGAAAATTTCGAATTGACCAAAAAAGTTTGGTAAACGTGACCAAAAAATTTCGTAGAATTAGGGGAGTAAAATTTTAGTCATTGTTAAGACTTCGTCTGGTTACAGCAATTGATTGCGTTCTGAAGGTATTGGCTCAGGATGTGAGCTGCTAAGTCTGGCTGTTATAACTTTGCGAAATGCATTGAGAAAAATTATTTGCGTGTTGTTCGTAAAATTAGAATTGGAAAACCAAATATGGTGAACGCGCAGGTACTGGATCCGCCAGACGCAGACATTTCAGCTCCTTGATTATATCACTTTTCTAGGGTTCGCTTGCCTGGGTCTCATTTGTTGGACTTTAATTTTATGGCCTCTTTGATACTTGGTTCCCAGGCAGCTGCTGCCACATTTTGCCACCGGTCTTTGCGCTCGCAGATCTTTTCACTAATCTCTTTGGGTTTTTTTGGAACACGCTATACAGAACATAGAACGAATTTGTGAGCTTTTACTTTTTTTTCAATCAACATTGTCCCGCCCAGTTAATTTTTTTTTCGCAAGATAGTATTGAGGTTTTTTCACGCTTGCTGCATTAACTCAGCATTATGTTTCGTTTGAAGACTCTATTTTCTTTGGAATTAAATTGATAGGGATTGTTTTATATAAAGATATAGGGAAAAGTTTGTTAATTCAGGGTTGGTTTTATTTGAAAGTTAGTTCATGCATCCAAACTGCCTGCGAAGCCGTTCTACCATTTTCACGATAGGCGCATGAAACGGTCTGATCATAATTAGAACGAGAACAGTGTTTAGAAATCCAAAACTGACTCGAAATCCTCTCAGAAGAGTATCCCAGTTCATAAGACGCCGAATGTAATCAAATGTATCCATCTCTTTTTGAGGTCAAAGCGTCTTCTTAAAACAATTGCTTCAAAATTTTAATAGTATTATCCCGCGGATAAAAAATTAAAATTTTTGGAGGGCTCCTTCGTCTTTTTTCTTCGAATTTTTACGAAATAGTTTTGCAATCTTAATCTGAGTGATTAGCGTGATAATTAGAGCGTTTCTAAGTTATATATGAGCGTTTAGTAATGGTCTTTGTACGATCACTCAGGAACAATGCAACCGTTTTTGATTCACCACTGAAGAACCCTGGCAATCCCGCCACATCGTATATGATTCTTCGTAGCATTCACAATCAAAAACGGGTGCATTGTTCCTGAGTGATCGCACAAAGACCATTACTAAACGCTCCTATAAAATTTAGAAACGCTCTAAT
>NC_134478.1:12480933-12526997 GCF_964194025.1 Convolutriloba macropyga | reverse complement strand
TTCTTTTGAAAACTTGTATTCAACAAAGAGAAACTTATTTTAAGTTAGAGGAAATCAGTGTGTAATCTATTTCAAAGAAAACATAGCCTTTGAATAGAGATGGATGTGAGATTTCCCCCCTTATTTTGACAATTAACTTTTCAGTTTTTAAAGTTCAGAGACCCTCTTCTCGGTGAGATCGTTGCACTTCTAAAAATGATGACTTTTGATTCAACGTGAATACATGTTAAATTGATTGGTATTGTAGCACTGTTGTTCATATTCATATTGTTCTCAACAGTATCATTGTTTGCTTTTTTAGCGTAACGCGGCTTTCATGTGATCGAAAGTAATCTTGCAAGTTTACAAAAAACGAATTGCAGTTTTTGAAAAGCATTTTCTAGAAATGGAAGTTATATGACTAAGGATTTGATTTTAAAAAACTTTACAATTTGCACAGCTTTAAATGACAAATCAGAATCAGCATCCTTTATTGTAGATTGCAATTTTTGCACTCCATGTAGTAAAAATTGAATGTTGCTATCATTTGTTTAGTTTTCTTGTCTTATCACACTGTCGTGAATCAACAGGTTTCAAAGGCGCTCAAAGAAAGATTAATATAAGTAATTTTCCAGGTCGCCAGTTTTCTCATCAGTTCTTTAGATTCGGCTCCCTGTACTCTAATCGAAGACTTATCAAGGGAACTGAAAAGATTAGTTCTAAACAGGTATTTCATTATATAAAATAATTTATAAAAAGTATTGTTTTGATAACTTTATATGCCAATATAGTCACCAGTGGCAAATCATTTGTTCAGTTTAAGAAGTTATAAATTTTTTTGAAACACTTTTACGGAAAAATTTCGCTGGTCTTAGTTTTTTGATATAAAAGATTGCAGCAAGTAAAATAAAATTTTGCACTTTGAGCAAACTCACTCAACTTTTCAAGAAATCACCAATTTTGAATGTTAAAGCATTTGTTTTTAATTATCCACAATTTTTAGCAGCCGTTAAAAACCATATACGATATCATACTGTCGTGGTCGATAACAGGGGTCAATTGTGGTCTATTGGAACCAAAAAGATACAAAATTAAGATCGTTTTTATAGTAGTTATCGATGCAAAAAATACAGAGAATATTTAGAGTAGCTAAAAGGTCCCACGGATGTGTTCTGATTTTGTGGTTTTTTTTGAGATATGGTCTCCGCCACTGATGGTTCAGTTTTCACATTGTCCTCTTCTATTCTCGCAATTTGGTTGTCGCTCACTGGAATAGTCTGTAATGAGTTTTCGGGCTGTATGAAAAATGTGTTGAAGCCCTTCCTGATGAAGAAGGTAGCAAAAACTGTCTTTGTCTTTTCATTGGCTTTGAATGGAATGGGTTCGCGCAACTAGAAATCTGCTATTCCTGGTAGTCTAATTCTAGGTCGCAAAAGAAATTCAACTAACGTTTTGCCCCTCGTCTTTGAAGCGTTGCATAGTGTCATCTGTGCCCTTTGCAGGAATGCTACAAATGATACATTAAGTTTGTGACTCAACGCTTAAAGTGACCGCTTCATTGTCTGAACTACACTTAAAGCGAGTCCATTAGCTCTTGGATGATAGACGGGTGATTCCATTTTCTTAATTCCCAGTGATTCGCAACACTGAATCGCATCAGATACTAAAGGTTTTCGTATTCCGAACTTTCCAATAATTTGACTAAGATGTACTTTAACTGTTCCTGATGTTCAATTTACCGCAGGGAAAGCTTCAATCTACCCGGAACCCGCGTCAACAATTGCTAAAAAATTTCCTGGGTCCTTAACTTAACCCCAGTCCGTGTGGAACCATTCCCAAACGTCGGCTTCATGCCACGTAGAGAATGTTTTTTCCCAGGCCAGGCCTGTTCATTTGACAATTCTTACGTTTGCTGGAAAAATGTTGAACCTCTTGGGTAATGTCTGGCTACCATACATTCAATCTGACTGATGCCTCAGTTGCATTCTTCCCAGGTTGTGTTTCTTGCAATTTTGCCAAAACCAAGTGCCGTAGTTTGGTGATTGAACGGAACAATAACTCTGAAGATGATTCCCTTGCGTATTGTCAGTGCATCTTTCTGTTGTTCGAATCCTTTTTCCGCTTCTGAACATTGTTTCCAATTGCCGCTATTGATTCGTTTCATTATCTCCTGGAAAAGAGTTTGTTTTTTCCATGTTCGGTTTTGATTTTCGCTAGGGTCAACAAATCACTTTGAGCGAAGTAGACATTACTGATTGCAAAGCAGACTCGATTGATGTCGGAAATGTTTTGAGTTTAAAGTCCATTCTGACCAAAACACCTGCATGGGGTATCTGCTCTTCCGGTGTGTACTTCAACTCAAAGCCGATTCACATTAGAGCTATCGCCCATCTTTTGATTCTACTTGATGCTCTTTTCGGGAACTCCCGCCTGGTACAAAGAGATATTTGAGCAATTGATTTGAGTTGTTTGTTGTTAGTTGGTGCTTTTGCATTTTTCATTTTTCCAACATGTTTTGGATCTAGTCCCTCCTTTGAAATGGAGTATCCCAAAAAACTAACGCTAGTGACTGCTTTTGTGTTAGATTTTTTTTATTATTAGTAAAGTCTTTCTCAATTAGTCGACTCTTGATTGCAAGAACTCTCTTGTCTGCTCCTTGATAGTTCTGTAAATCAACACATCGTCTTGAAAGATCATAACACCTTTGATTACTTTGAGTGTTGATTCGATGCAATTGTGGAATATCGAAGAACAGTTTTTCAATCCTCGAGGTTGTCGGCATATCTTGAACAGTCACTGAGATGTATCGATTGTGCATATATCTTTTGCCCCTTCGTCAAGATCAATTTGATAGTATGATGCCTCAAATAGGTTGAGGAAGATAGTTTTCATTTCTCGTATTGGGTAGTCTTCATCGATGACCTTGCCATTGATACGTACTCTCAAATCCACAAAAGGTCTCAGTTTTCCACTCTTCTTTCTCTGCCACACCACTGGAGATGCACAATTGACTGTAACGGCTGCTTTTCTATCAATGACAAAGAAACATTTATACAGCCCAGTTCGTTGTTAGTGGTTTATAAGCTTTCGGGTTTGTTAAGTTGTGCAATTCGCATTTGTAGCTTTGTATCTACTATTCTGTATAAAACCGTCGCACTAAACGTTGCTTTATTAGTCCAAATAACTAATAGTTCATCTTTGCTGAATATTAAAATCGAATGCTTGAACTACTCGGTAAGTTCCAGTTAACTAATCAAAAATTTTTTCTGAGTTTTGGTTAATAACTCAATAATTCAAGTTGGGTCTATTCAAAACCAAAAATGTGTGTCCATATAGATTGCTCACTGTTTATGTTCATAAAGGAATTCAAAGTGTACATTGGGTATCAGAATAGAACAGAATTCACAGACGAGATCAAGTCTTTAGCAGTAAGCGGACTTGAATTATTGGCCAAAACAGAGATCCTTCTTTAGTTACTGCGGCCGAAGCCACAGAGACGACGTAACATCTATGTTTTTGGTTTGGAAAACTCAAGTCAGTGAACGGAAAGTCTATCTTTCACCACCTATTGCTTTCAGCGCACCGATTATAAGTCGTTCGTCTGGTCAAGGAAGAAGAATTTTTGTCACCCTAATGTTCAACTATCAAAGGTTCTTTATTTTCCGTTCTCTCAAGTTACCCAAACTTTCAACACCAAATCGATGATACGATAAACTACAAGTTTCACGCTAGCAAGACAAAGTATTTTACATCTCAAGTGAGATTGAACAGTTAGGCAGACTGGATTTTGTTGTGAAAATTGTTTACAAGAAAATAGCTCTTTCTTTCAAGTTCTTTCAAAACCAACATGACTTCAACTAAAATCTCTGGTGTTCTGCTTAACCTAGAGTTCTCGCTTTTGCCTAATTTTTTCCGTTAAATTGAACCGGGTTTCAATGAATACAACAAGGCACAGGCAAAATTATCTGATTCTTCACAGCAATCTGCGACACACACATGCTTAGTTTTTTATTAAGCATTTAAATTTTTGGAATCAGACTTGTGCGGAATTCCAGGAGTCTTAGTTCTTTCACTTCAATTCTGTATAAAAGGCAGCAGCTGTGAAGTCTTAGAAAAGTCAAACCAACACTTTGTTTTTACCAGGTGCAAACAGTAATTTGGTTTATAGCAGTTTTAGTGGCCTTGTTTTGTAAAGACGTTAACCTGGTCTGCCTGTTTGCACGTTTGAGGCTCCTTTTTCCCGTTTACATTTTTATTAATTTTAGAAACAAAATTTTTCGACAAGAATTGTTCTATAAAATTAATGTTCGTGGAAATTATTAATAGTCGGCCTTCACAGCGACTCCTCCTGTCTAAACCGGTTCAACGATTCCCGGTTCTTGGTTCTCTGTGACCTTGTCGTAAAGAGTTAGAGATATTTTTCTGGCTTTGCACAATATTGGCTGGGATCTTGGTATCAGCTCTCCATAAGCTTTGTAACACTTCACAGCAGGTAGGTGTTCTGTTGTGATGTTGTTTACACCGTGCATGGATAGAAGGTCTCTACCAAGTAGTTCATCTTCTTTATCAGACTGCACAACTGCTAGTTGTTTTTTTGTGTGCCTGCTTCCAGTCCACTCAACGTCACAAGTAAGTGATCCCAGAAGCGTTAACTGATGACCATCATAAGCTTCGAGATGTCTGATTTTACCATCCAACTGAGGTTTACCAAGCTCAATCCATATTTTGAAGACATCACTGTGCTATCTGCACCTGTGTCCACCTCTCTTTTTACTTTGCAGTTTTTAATTGAAATTTATTCGCAGGTCGCATACATGCTGAAGATTTGTCCGGTAGTATCAAATATTACCATCACCGATGCTGGATATGCTTGCACTGAAGAAATTTTTTCTTCTTCGCAAAAGTTATTCCAATTGCTATACATACCTGAATTTGCTTTTGATTTTCTTCTACACTTTTTTGAAAAGTGTCTCACCATTTCAAAGGTGTTGCTCTTAGCGCTGAACAGGGTCTACCAGAATGTGGCTTTCCTCCACATTTAGTACGTACATTGTTACTTTTAGTAGCCGTAAAATTTTTCATTTGGTTTTCCAAAGGTCTTTTTGAAGGTGTACTCAATTTCTACTTCCACCCTAAAAGGCGTATTACCTAACGAAGAACTTGCGAAAGTCATTGCTTGACTTCTGAACTGTAAACTCGCGGTCATTTCAGAAACCGACATTGCTGGTTTTGTCTAGCAGTCTATGTTTTGCACAAATCTGAGATAAACTTTGTTTTTACCAACTTCTCTTCGAGGTTGGCTACTTTTTTGAGTTTTTCGAAGTCACAAAAGCGTGCTTCTTCCCTGAGACATGCTAGGAAGTCGTGGTCTGACTCCGTACACCTTGTGTTACGGACAAAATATAAGCCTTTTCTGCCGTTACTACTCTCTTGTTAGGAGAAATATAAATTAGAGAGGCGCCAATCTGATGTCTTTATACGGAGTGTCTATCAAATTCTTTGGACTCATTAGGCTCCTGAGTTCAGTAATTGCATCTTGCCCGCACATATTAAGAAAAAGATTGGTTACACGTTGATCCTGTGTAGTGCTATCGGTGTTGTTCTTCTCTTCGTTATTCTCTGCGCTACATTTCACCACAAAAAACATAGTCCACGCCATACCTGATTTTGCATTCTGTAGATCCAAAGTTTTTCTGTCTGGTCATCATTGTCGTGTTCGATAACGCGGGTCAAATGAATTTAATTAGTTGAATTTTAAATTGAAATTGGAACTGAAAATTTTAGCTCGTTTTTATAATAGTTGTCTATTCAAAAATTTACAGACAAAAGTTAGAATAGCTTAAAATATTTTACTCGGTTGATATAGGAATAGATCTGAGTTCCGAATTCCGGAGACGATCTTTATTTTTCATCAAAATTTCATGAGAACTATATGTGACCTATATACAAAAGACTTCATTAGTTGGAGGTCGGTGGATGTTAGAATCAGGTTTCTGTAGGTGGGAGAAATTACTTCTGACATCTGATTGATAGGTCAAAGATAATTATTGCGCCAAAACAAAATAGAATCGATTTTAGTTTTGTGGCCATTACTTATCGACATAGCAACAAAGTTCGTCAGGTAAGTTCTTCTTTCGTTCCTTGACACTTTAATAAAGAATACTTCTAAATTTCTTATTGTTTCTTTGAAACCATCACACAAACAAATCATAGCGTATATTAATTGTATTTATTGATTTTGTGTACATTAGAAGGCTCGCAGTAGTTTGTATGTATAAAAGTTGAAGATACATGGATTTTGTCAACGTATTACGTGTCATATATGACCCTGTCTGATTAAAAAGAATTTTTACAACTTGTAACAAAAATAAAAAATAACCAATATAAAATTTTAAGGCTCTCAGTAATTTTGTATGATTCCTTTGTATGATATTCAGGAAATCATGTAAGACAGTAAAATAAGTGGCCTATTTCCAAACAGGCAAATCGGGTGACCAAAACGTGTCCGCCTTTTTCACGATTCAAGTACCATTTTCAACGTGGAAAGGACTGACAGCCAATAAATCTTACAAATCGTGCATGACAGTGTATGTAAAAATGACTTAAAATATGAAAAATGCGACTTAGTATAACTCCTAAAAATTTTGCATAATGGGCAGCCCGCGTAACTCATTAACGATTCGCAAATGCGATATCTGCTCATGGTGAAAAAACGTCTTATGGTTGAAAAAAGAGCGCTTCGACCTGGATCCCACCATGGAACTAAGAGATTATTGTAAATCTTCTCTCTACTGAACCTGCGGTGGAAATTATCAAAATGAACTCCTCCGAGCATTTTGAAATCTGCAAATGTAACATGTGGCCAAACTAAAATGACCCACAAAAGAAGCGTGGCGGCGAAGCATAATGTCAAAAGTGCGGATCTCGTTATTTGCTTGGATCTTCTCAGAGTCAGACCACAGCAGATGTATAAACCAGAACATAGAGTGAAAACTGTTCCGTTTATTGCAGCTCTGATGTATCGCTCGTGGTGTCGCAATTTGAATCGAACACAATTCTGACAGTCCAATTGACCATGCTGAAAGAAAAGATCCATATATTATAATACAGGTAATTAAAGAACTAACCCCCAATTTGCGCCAAGTAGTTGCAAAATGAGGGAACTCGGACCTTATTTCGGGGAAAAAGTAATTTTTCAACGTGTTCAATTATATGCAATGAACTTTCATTAAATTCTGTTATTGGTCTGCAGTTGCAAATTTTAATTTTATTATTCACAATTGTTGTAGTTTAGGTTACAAGAATAGTTATTTTTGTGTTTTTTGGTTTGCATATTTTTTTCTTTCTGCAGCTCAATCTTTAAGTGTTCATTTTGCACTTAACACAATTTCTGCGCCACATTTTGTTTTTTTTTGGATAAAAATGAAATCTTATGTTACTACGAGATTTTTCTGAGATCGTTCCGGGAAGGACATTTTTGATTAAGAATTTCTGGGCTGTAATTTAATTTGCAATGTTCTTGATTAGACAGCTGCTCTACGAAAAAAGCGGTCCTCAATCCAAGGTCCAACTGAAAAAGAAGTATAGGTTGTTCTATTGCGCTGCAAGGTTTGTTTTTGCTCAAAAGTCAGGTAACTTATTACAGTGATTGTAGTAGCTAGTTAATCTTCATTAAAAAACAGAATGGGCTCGAAATACTAATTAAAAGAAAATTCGATCAAAAATATAATAATGTCGAATTGCCGCATGTGAACGAAAAATTATTTTTTCACTCAACTTCAAAATTAGAGTGTCACAGGCACTTCTATTACCATGAGCCGTTAGCTTTCCGCGGATCTCTACTTCGGCTGAAATTGTTTAATGATTGGTTTTTTGTTTTTTTTTCCAAACAAAGACTAGAAACAAATTCATAGCCCTATTAAGAATATGGAATCCTGTGGAATTATTCACTCTGCTTCCACTGAATTGAGAGCTTAAATCTCTCAAGTTTCCGAAGTCACTGAATTTAGTCAGCAACTAAGGAAAATAAATAACGCCACTTAACGTGGAAGAAACAGAATCAGCTGTATTAAGTAGCGTGGTAAAAAATCACATGCTAGAACCGCAATTCGAATCGAGTAATAATTTGAGTTAAATATCGAAGCTAGCCAAAATAAATCATGCACACGAAATGAGATGAACTTCTTTTTACATAGCAGTTATAACTAGAGCTAAATAACAGAAACCATGCATACTGATTTTTCGCATTTCAATAAAAAATTTCGCTTTAGTGGAAACGACTGCAATCATTGCGTTGTTGTTAGTGATTTCCCGTACCTAACGCTTGAGAATATAAAAATTTCAGAATAGTTTCTGCATCGATTCTGAAACCATTCTGAATCTGAGCAAAATTCAGAATCAGTTTTCTCTGAATTTCCCCCGAATTAGAGGAAATTTCATAATGCGTTTCTGAATTGCCTCAGAATCAGAATGAAAATCAAATTTTTTTTTCAACTCTGGAGAGAGACACAAATAAATATTTCATCAATTTTTTAAGCGTTTTAATTAGCTTTTGGAACAAAATGCAAACAACTCTAGCCGAGAAAAAGAACATCTTTGCTGATATATAGTGGTATTGTGAAACAAATTGATATTGGCTCTTCGTAGAGTTCCTGGATCTTTGACATTTTGGTTTTATACCAACTGTAGGGGCTATGTGAACTGTGAATATGCAAAAGATAAGGCTACAATACGTTTATTTGAATAGTTATGAAACTACCCTATTTCAGAGAAAAATCCCAGTCTGATCCAGAGTCTGAATCAGAGTCTGATTAAGATAAAAATCAGAGTCGGAATATGATTCTGATTCAGAGCCCGATTCAGAGTCTGATTCAGACCAGTTCAGGGCAAAATGTGACTCTGAATCAGCACCGATAACGTTCTGAATTTTGCTCTGATTCAGTACTGAATTTCCCTTGGCGTTAGGTAAGGGTTGCAAATAATTAGATGAACGTTTATTTTTTTAACCACATCAATCACTATACCTGAAATTTTGGGAAAAAATCGGGTGGTGCAAAAAAGGAAAAGGAGCAGTGGGAGCGTTTCGTGACTTCGGAAGCAATGAAAATTGATGGAGATGCAAGAGAAAATTTATGAAAGAGCACAATAAAAATCAGCGGTACAGAGCAGAATTCGGTAAATGCTGATGCTTTTCTGTGATTTTTTTCTATTCGCCAAAAAATCTTGATCGGGGTACAAAATTTATCTAAGAACGCATTTAAGAGAAGCCAATTCGGTGAAAACTTTTCCACAAACAGATTCCAATTGACGTTTCCTCATTTCCTACAACGTTTGAGACAGTAATTTAAAACGATAAACTTTGTCACAATTGCGACAGTTTTGACTTTTGTCGCCATATTGCCGTTATCAGTTGTGATATATTTTTCCGGAACGCCCTCATGTTTTATTGCATCAGTCCAAATTTTAACGATATTTTGACCTTTTTTGTTGTTTATTGGGTTGTTTTTTTCCTGCAACAAGCTACTATACTAACGTCTATGAGGCCGCGATCCCAGTTTGCCACAAAATCAGTCAAGACCAAAACGACAGGAATCGCAACCATCAACATAACTACCGAATAAATCAATCGCCGTCGTTTTATGTTGAGAATATACGCCAATTTTTTCGCCTTAACAATTATTATGTAACGTTCGATAGCAACTGCAAGCGTTAAGACAACTTGGGACCAATAAGTCGTGAAGTCAATCATAGTTCGAAGAAATGTCACAGTTTTGGAATGAGTGAAGTAGAATACCAGTGAAGTCCAGACCACTCCGTTTATATCTTTAGCTACTTGTTTGTCAGTATAGGATATGTGGCTGGAAAAGGCACACCAATTAGAGAGTTTATTAATTAACTCAAACGCACAACCAATGATCTGGCCCGGGTCGAGGTTCGACGGTAAATTTTTTCTAGATCAAATTTTTATTATTGCAGCACAAATTTCTGTAATTTTTTTTCTTGTGCGGAGCCTGGATAAGATTTACACCCGTTCAAAAGAAGGAAATAAGTGGACAAAACAGTGTAATTGTAGTGTATTTCTAAGAGTGTAATTTCTTCAAAATTGCGGTGTATTTCTAAGAGTGTAATCGCTTCAAATTTACACTTTTCACTCTTTTCCCCACTAAAAATTGGACGAAAGAGTGTAATCAAAAGTTATTTTTTAGAGTGTAAAAAGAGTGGAGTAAAGAGTGTAAAGAGTGTAAAAAGAGTGTAATTTTTACAAAATTACACTCTTACACTCTCTTCACTAATATTTAAGAGTGGAAAAGGCTTTACACCCTTAATCTCGCTTAATAACGGTGGACGAGGGGTGGACACCTCAGCCCGGGTTATGAGGCATTTCCCTCACCAGAACTGCCATTTCGGGATTTTTTGAGATATAGAGATAATTATTGTTCCGCCCCACTGTAATGAGGGGGGGGGGGTTATATCTTATTAGCTCGATGTTAACTGCTATCGCAGAAAACAGTGACCAAAAGTTTATTTGACCAAAGGTGCGTTTTGGGACGTAATATATGAAAAGAGAACGAACATCACCTGGAAATGATGGAATGACTGCAGACTTTGACCCAAGTTGAGTAATCGTCAAGTTGCCATCTGAAAGAACCCCTTTGATATCAATTTCAGTTCGTTTGGTAATTGAAGATGACCTTTACTTACTAAACAGCTCTTTTATCGTAATATTATTATCAGTATTTTTGGTCAGTAAAACTTTGAAAGTAGTTCAGCACTGCCTTGAATGTAACGTTGGACACAGATAGCAATAAATTTTTCCAGTTCATTTCTACTCATTGCTTTTATACTTTTTGCAAAGTTGGGATCGTACTTGAGCTGGATATTGTGCAATTAATTTCCTTGCCCATACACCAAATATTTTTAGAATCAGAGCCAGTTGCGTTATTAGATGGTTTGATGGATCTACATTAACTTCTCGTTTTTGACACCTTCTCAAATTCAACACAATTTATTATTGTTTTAATTTCCTCCAATGGGCTCTCAGTCCTCAAATTAAAAATAACTTCCAATGTTTTTTATCACTCATTGTCGTGGATTTATTATTCAACCAACCTTACGCGTTCCTGATAATATATACTTTTGTTCATTTCTTTCTGCAGAAGAACTGTGTCATCGCCAAATAGTATAATGTCAAGACCATTGGAAAACTGAGTGGTTTTAATTATGAATATCCACTGTATCAGAATCTTTTAGAAAATCCAAAATTATTGCTCTTTGTGCTGGATTCTTCTTTTCTCAAGACTTTTGTTTTCAGACATTGGCTTGACTAGAACGTTAATCGTGGAGTGTTTTCATCTGAAGTCGAGAAAACTGCATATTTGAGCATACAAGATTTCTTCTATTATTTTGCTGATTGTAGGTAGGATAGAAATAGGCCTAAAATCGTCTGGATCCAAAAATTTCTTGATTTACAGTGAGGAATGACCCATTCTGATGCAGTCATTGAATAGTACTGTGAGTACAGGATGAAGCGAAAATACTGATTTTATATCGATAAAAATATTAACGCAGTAATGACCTCGTGAAAACTCCTTCGGAAAGTCGTGAATGAATTTCGACGAAATTGTTTTGTTTACATAACTTAGTGTCATTGATTTGTTGAGTTCTTGTTCTATCCGATCTCACTATTTGGTTTTGACTTGTGGAACTAAATGTAAAATTGGATCCAGTTGCAGAAAAAAACTATTGAACAAATCGACAGAGCTCTTGTCGATGCCTAACATGGATTTTGAGTTTTCCTCAACTTCATAAACTGCCATAAAGAGGCTTATAGTATTTTTGTCTTTGGAATTAAATTTTCTGTGATAAAAATTGATTTTTTGTCAACTAGTTTTTGCAACTTGTTTCTTATCCGATAATGCTTGAATATATTTGATAAAAGTTTGTCACGTTAGAAAATTTGATGGAGGTTATTTTTCAGTGTAGCTAAAATTTTAACTTCGTTATCGACCTTGTTTGTATTCATATTGTTTGGATAGTTATGTTGAAAAAAAGGTTTATCGTAACCTCAAGGGCACATTAAACTTCATACAATCAGAATTTAAGTCATCATCACCGTAGCGTTCGTCAAAAAGTGTGCCTAATATGTGTTTTATTTTGAAATCCAAGTTTGTCAAAATTGACTAATCTTTATGTGTTATCCACAGTTTCACAGTAAATGTTTTTGCAGTATCTAATTGTAGCTTAAAATTAATTTTTATGTGAAATAGAGCAGTGTGATGGTCTATAATAGTGGTCTTAATGATAGAGATCTCAATGTGAAGACTACAATACGCTACAGCAATGCTGCTTTTAGTGGTGGTTGTTTATTTGTGCTGCCAATTGTTTGACTATTTCAAATATCAAATGCGTAGAGAGCATTTTCTTTTATATCTGTTAATTTATTAAATTAAGATGACCGCCTGGGAATCGCATATCATCAAGTTTGAATTCAACTTTTAAGTACTTTTGCAAATTTTTTCATGAAAGTAATGGCTTTCAAGTGAGTGTTAATAGTTAGACACTCTTGTTTTTGACACTTAGTTGGGCAAAAAATCTGACAGATATTATTTCCGGAGCTAGACACTTCATGCCAATTACTGTTCTTTTGAATGTAGTTTGCGATTTCTCCTCTTTTCGCATCTCTGTTAAATGCAATTAGTTTCTGATAGCCTTCTGTTTCAAAACGATGTGTGTTGCATGCAATTGTATGAGCCATGTTTCGCTTAAACATATATTTATAGGTTTAACGTATAGGGCTGATACCATTACAAACAGCTCATTTAAATTGTCAAGTATTGATCTATTAATTTGAAGATTTCTTTTTTGTTTGCGCTCATTATTAGGTTTTCGGGACAACATGATAAAGTTTCTGTTGTTTTACTTTCTCCCTGTTTGCGAAATAAACGTAGACATAAATAGTCATTTTGCTCAGAAGATTCTCAACCAAACTCAATACTCAGTGACAGAAGAAAGATAACAAACTAACTTTTTTTCTTTTCCCAAAAGATGCGAATAGCGCAACGCTGAAACCAATTTAAAAACAGAATAGATAGAGAACTTTTATTACGTAACACAAATCATTATTTCCGTAGTCGAATTGTTCATTTCGCTGTCTACTTTTTGATGACTTTTGACAACTTTTGTAGCATCAGGTGATTTATTGCAACTTGTATCAGAGCTTACTTCAGGCAAAAAAATTTGTTTGCTTGAAACTTGATTTTTAATATCTCCATAGTCGTTACCTTCCAGGTCTTTAGTGTTGTTCACAGGCACATTTGATATTGAATTATCGCTTTTTTGACACGAACTGTTTTAATACATTTTTTTGCTGAAGTAAATGTCTTTTTCTAGAGGCTTGAGTTTTAAGCTCCGCTTTATATTTAGGCTATCTCTCATTGATGAAAACGTTTCTACCATTAAAGTGATTCCATTTTTGTTTCCGTTGTCTTCGACAGCTACAAACCTAATTGTTTTCTTTAAAGTAGTTAAGTTTGACAATAACCGAAGCAAACAATCCTGCGCCCCCTGTTCCTGGCACAATAAGAGAAGCTTTAATTCTATCTTCAGATAAATTAACACCGAGATAATCATGAAAAATTCCAAGGTGTTACCAAGAATATATCTTCCATCAGTTGGGTCGAAGGCAGGGTTGCAAATAACCTCACCATCTTTGCTTGTACAACGCTCTTGCGCACATAGCCTCTCATTCATTTCATATTATTGGTTTTCAAGGTTTTAATTTTTTTGTCATTGCAAAAAGTTTTCCCTAGTCAAAACTCTAATTTTTTCTTTTTGGTCATCAATTTGCTGTTGAAAATGTGAACTAATCACAACCGAAGTGGCGCTACTGGATGATTTCGCAGGAAAGATTTTCAACTTTTCTGAAATAACTAATTTGCTGTCAGGATAAAAATATAAACAGAAAGATTAGGCAAAATTTGTCTGAAGGAAAAAATAGATAACAATATTGAAGTATTTGTGTGATGATAATCTGATCAGGGTTTTTCTGTATTCTATCTTAACAAAATTTAGAATTCAATGAAGGGTGCAACGTTTTCTAGAAGTTTTTGGCAAATATTTTGGTCTTTAGTTAGTTTAAATCAGTTTAATTTACGTATATTTTATTGTTGAAATGCGCAGCAACGTTTTTTTGTTCGTAAAGACAAAATTATCACCTCTTAAACAATTTTGCTATCTTTTTTGGTCCAATAGTGGAATTTTCCTAAATTAGAAAAAGGATTTTTGGCCAAGTGCCTTCAAACTGCTTCAAGGCATCACTAAACTAGACTGTTTTGAAGCCTTTTGATGACCTGTTGGAACTTAGTAATGGGTTTGTGCTGAGTGAATAACATGTCCTCAGCTTCTGAAAACCAGTTTGATTTATTTAATTTATTTTTGGGCCGTGAACTGAGTCTGGTCAAGGGTCTGGCTTGTGTCTAATCAATCTGGCCGAGGTTGTCCAAAGTATGTTTGGTCTTGATATTACCTGACTCTGAATTTAAGTGGTCTGAACAACCCCGCAACCCCTAAGTCTCCGATTTATGCCGGTCTGGCATATACCTGTATTAGGTTGAGAATCTCATCCTGGGAATCAGCATGAACAAGTTTGTTTGGCTTGAACTATGCTTCTACGAATTTGATTATTTGTTCTCCAAGATATCATTGATATGCAAAAATTCTCGCAACCCAGGTTTAGGTTTTTTGGTGAATTTTGTAAGAAATGAGGTGAATGCGGTGAATTTTTTTAAGAAATGTGGTGATTGCAGTGAAAAAAAATTTTACAGCGTTTGTTACAGAATTTCACCGCATCGACTTTTGTGGCAAATTAATTTAAGTAAGAAATGAGGTGAATGCAGTGAATGCGGTGGATGCGGTGAAAAAAAATAATTCACCACATTTCACCGCATTTCTTACAAAAATTCACCGCAAAATTGACCCCATTTTTCTTCCAACGTTTACTTAAATTCACGGCTATTAATCTTTTACAAACTCAAATAGAAATCTGCGAGACTTTTACGTTAATGTTTACCAATTAAGTTTTCATACAATTCTGCTTGAAAACCATGTGGTTAAATTTATCGAGAAGAATAGTTTCTATATACAACTGTTTAATAAGTTACTATATAAAGCTGCAAAAAAGACCATTCATGCTCACAAAATGAACAGTCTGAAATGTGGGTTATAAAAGATTATGACAGCTAAGTACGGCTACGGTTAATGCACTGCAGACTAAAAACCTAAAGCTGTTCCGCTCAGATTACACAGAAACAATGTTGAAAGTTATTATTAATATAAGATTCTCCGTGAATACCAAAGGTTGAAAACCAAATGTCCTGCATTGGGTCAGAATCCCGAGGGAAATATTAGCTTGATCAACTTGGTCGAGGAAAGGGGGTCCAAGGCAAAAAAGCAAACAAATTCTATTGTCGAGACAGTACAGACTTTGGCCTCTTTTGGCTAAACAGAGCAGACTCTTTACCAGACCACTGGCACTGGCCGGTTTGAACCGACCGTGATGTACACAGTCGGTCATGGCCCAGATAACACAGATTATTGTACTGCATTTCTTAATTTTGCCTGCCCAATATTGAAATCAGCAATATTCAGTATTGAATAGTACTGGATACAAAAGTAAGAAAAAATGAAACAATTTTTGGACCAATTCGGATGTTGATCACAACCATCAGAGCTAAAAAAAAGTTTTGGTTTCTTATCAACCGTTACATTTTTGCGCGATTACTTTTACAAAAATAGCAGAAAAGATGAAGTCCTCGACTGCAGACAGGTATTAGCTAGACGCACTTGTCCATCGACTTATGTCACACCGGAACCCTCCCCCCACCCACCCCCGTCTGCAGCACCCAAGCATGTGTGACCATTTCCTGCCTTGTGTGTACGTTATCATCATGGGTTCAATTTGCAATTCCTATCCCGGGATGGTCATCATACAACTTTCCTTGATTTCATACAAGGTCATATATGACTTGTACAATCTCCTGGTAATCATACAAATTTTATACAAAAAATAGCTGTAAACGATTCCAACGAGTCACCCAAACGACGAGTTCTTGAGTTTCATTTTTCATGGCAATCAAATATTGCAAAATTTGAAAAAAAATTGTTTTCTTTTTTAACCTTTGATCGCTTTTTATAGCCCTCGCAGTATTGTGGCAAATTCAACAAAAAATGGCGCTTTGTTTTGTAACTGAACTCATCTTTTTAGATTATAAAACAATTTTATTCATCAAAGGGGATGACTTTTGAGACTCGTCGAACCCATTCAGGGCGCAGAACATAGCCAATGAAGACCAAACACTGATTCCACTGTGAACTAGACCCAAAATTCCAGTAAAAACCAAGTCCACGAAACTCTGTGCCGAAACAAGGAAATATTCCAGACAACGCAATTCGTCTTTAGCCAGAACCATGAACAGAAAATAGATGTTGAGTAATATTGTGATGATGCAAAGTAGACCCTGATCAAAACGTGAACAATTTAAGTAACTTAACTAGGCGAAGAGTGCCTAACATAAAACACACTAGAAATGTTTTATTTTCGTTTATATGGCAACAATTGCTAAAACGCGGCAAAATGCGTACGTGGAAATAGGATCTTTTTCATTTGGGATCTTTTCAGTACCGGCGGTTTTTTAATGCTCAGAATCAATTTTATGAATTTAAACTCCTAAATTGCCATTTTTAAGGTGATTTTCGTCTTTTGTAAGCAAACTTTTAATTTTATTGTTTTTATTTGTATCCAATAATATGTCTGGCCGAAATTTTTCTTTTCTTTATCATAGAAAAAATGGAGCTCAGAAGATCTCGGCAAAAGTTTTTAATGTAAGATCTAAAAACTTTATTTTCCAGATAACAATATTATATTTGCATAAAGACAAATCTCATAAGCAATTTCAGAACTTTGATTTTTGAAGTTTTCATAATTTAAGTAAGAAGGACATTTATAGTAGCTGATAGAAAAATCTGACAGACAGGGGTTATGAAAAAAAAATGGCTGAAAACCTGACGGCCTGGCTGGTAAATTCAGAAATGACTCAGAGCGTTTATATTGCAAAATTTGTAGCCAAACAATGCAATTATGCTTTCAAAATTAGCCCATTTGGCATCAACTCATCAGATATTTTCAAATCATTTCATATTCTATTATGTTCACAGTTAACTCAAATTAACAGAAAATCGTAGCATAGAGCAAATTGAACTGAACTGTTTTCTGAATGCTAATTGGACAAATTGAAAAAACAATTTCAGACGTATAGGGTCAGATAAACATCGCTGTGTAACAGAAAAAATTTCTTTAAAAAGTAACTGCGAAAATTTGAGTTTCCTTTCGTTCTGATCAACACTTCATTGAAACGTTTGATCAAAATTGGGAATTATATGTTAAAAATATTGCCCCCGATGTGCCCCCTCCCATTGTTTGCCCAGGAAACTCATAACAGTGGGGCATTAGCCTTCAGATTTTTGAGGATGCCACAGGTCGCAAAGCATAGTTGGCGTTGGAGGAGCATCAATGTTGGGCACCTGAACACATATTCGGGGAAGTAGGGGGTGGGGGGGGAGGGGGGAGGTATTGGGCCTCTAATAACCGTTTCATCAATTAAGAACTCCTTGCTTTACGTTCATCTGTGCTTAATCGAGCTACGGTTCTGAATACTTTTGATGACGTTGTACTTCTGAGGACATAACGAATTCTGACATTCCGACCCGTTGTAGTGCATCTCTATGATCCCACTCAACTCAAAGCTTTGTCGTTCTGCTGTGAAATCAGATTCGTCAGTGACGTCATCTCCGTCAGCTTAGGCAGTTCTTTTTTTCATGTGGTCCCATCACTATCTAATTGTCTCAAATTTCTTTATTTCTCCCACAGCTAGACATCGTATTCGCTCAAAGAAAGTGTTTAGTTGCCAGGAAACCATTCATTTTCAATCCTTGCTCTGCAATGTGGTCATTCCTGAGATGTTGGCACCACTTTTTTTGCAAAATTACCTGCACACTTTTTAATTGGTATGCAACAGTCATACACATCGATTGAACTTGAATGTCTACAACTTGTGTGTTTTCTAGTTTCGTTGGACGTTCAATCCGAAATTCAATTTCTACAAGTAATATCTTTAAGTCTGGTCCGTGTGCACCAATTTATACTTTAGCATGGTTTATCTCCTTTGCGTTGTCGTATGATTGTAATTCATGGTCCTGAGACTTGAAAAAAGCGTAGCTCTCCTATCTGCGAACTCCTTTTTGAGGTTGCTGTTGGTTCTTAAGGGCAGCAAATCCAGTTCTGGCCGAGCGTCTGAAGAACGATTCGACAAAATTTGATGACAGCAGAAAGTAATGTGTATATGGTGACCTCCGCAACATAGAGCCGCAATACGGTACCCATATACACATTACTCTAATTCACTTTATATATCCACTACTCTATATTCACTTCTTTTAAATTTTAAATCTATCATTTCTTGTCTGACTTAGTGCAAGCCACTAGTACAGAGTTAAGCTGGTAATTAACAATTATCAGACTGATAGTTCGGGTTCTATCAGTGAAACTGCTTCGCAGATCCCCACTGACTCCAGTGGACGTCCCCAGATACTAGTATAAAACTAGTGAGACCGTGTAAAAAGCACGTAAAACCAACTTGCGAAAAACTTGAACAAAAAACCAGCTTGACTCTTTTATAATTTTTTTAAATTTTGCTATGATTTTTTAAAAATTAATTATCTGCGAAGCAGCTCAACAAAGTTGTTTTGCAAATTCACTGGTAAAACCTAAATTCACCATTACTATCTCTAATACCTTTATCATCAAATGGATCAATAGCTATTTTATAATGTTCCTCAGTTTCTAAATGATGTTTATTACTATCAATAGTATAATTAGTTACATATTTAGTTTTACCTTCATATATAGCATTAGTATAATCTTCCAAAATAAAAATAAAACAAAAAAAATCAAAGCAAAATTTATATTTCACTCTTTAAAAGCGATTCAATCTTTTCGGGGTGATTCCTGAGTAGGGAGATCGCTCTTTTTCACTCTTTAAGAGCGAATCCCTCTTTTTGATATTTTTTTTATTTTTTTATATTTTTTATTTCAAATTATCTATACTTTTCAATAAATTTATATTTTCTTTTATTTTTTCTATATTTATTCCATTATTAATAAGAAATGATACAAAATTATAGTATTTACATGAACAACTTTCCCCAGTTTGGGTAATATCAGATCTGTGAAACAGTTCCACTGATCCACGTAGCAGCAACTTTGTTGATCTGGGAACCAGCTCCGCTGATCTTTCTGTTAAATTTCTACTAAATCCTCTAGTCAATTCTATATCTGGATGTTGTTTCTTTACGTGAGCCCTTATCCCGTCATATCACACAACAGAAGTACAATATGGACAATTAATTTTAGCTGAAGTACAAGTTCTACATGTATACTTACCCCCATCAAAATTATTTAGTGGTTTTATATAATTACACTTATTACATCATCTAGTAAATACTTCTGAGCTGGGTTTAATGTTAGGGTTAGGGATAAGGTTAGGGTTGGGGATAGGGTTGGGGTTAGGGATAAGGTTAGGGTTAGGGTTGGGGTTAGGATCTGAGTTAGAGTTATAATCATAGATAGAACCAGAACCAGAACTAGAGCTAGAACTGGGGTTAGAACCAGAATTAGAATTAGAACTAGAACTATAACTAGAACTAGGGTTAGAACTAGGGTTAGAACTAGAACTAGGGTTAGAACTAGAATTAGAATTAGAATTAGAACTAGGGTTAGAACTAGAATTAGAACTAGAAATAGATTCATTTTTTAAAGAACAACCTCATGGGGAAAATCATTAGCACGAATACCACTTATTATTATATTACCACACATACATTTATCAGTTTTATCTTTATGACATGATTCATAATGATATTTTAAAACAGCAATGTTTCCACATTTATACTTACACTCTAAACACTGTAAAAACATTTATAATAGGGTAAACTATCAGTGAAACTGCTTCGCAGATAATATTTACCTAATCCTTCACAGGGTAATATTTAGCCATGGTTTCAATTAAATCTTTAGTATTATCTTTAGATGTGATACACTCTGCTAAATATTTATTTCCTAAAGTATTGAGTGTATTAGTTTTACATCTCTTATCTAAGATCAAATCAAGGTCTAAATCTTTTTTATCTTTAACAAAATTTATAATCTCTTCTCTAAATTCTTCATTATTTATATATAGTTTGTTTAAAAACTTTCCTCCCTTTCTATTCAAAATTCCCATCTCTTCATTGACGAAGTCACAGTTACACTGATCAGTATAATCATTTCGTGTTTTACCTGCTAACTCTTCTCCATATCCAACATTAACTAATTTTTTTACTCTACTCAACATTGTGCTTGCTCCCTTTGCTACAGTTCCAGCATTTCTTGATTTTGAATCAGGATAAAAACAATTAAATATAAATAAACCTGGGCCTATATTTCCACCAATATTTGATAAAATTTTCATACCCTTTCCCTTAATCATCTCTTTTGTTAAAACATCATTCTAAATTTTAATATTATTTAAAGTAAGAAGTTTATTAAAATAAAACTGATAATTATCATGATTAATAACATTTCTATCTGTTGCATTAATCATGAGTGGTTTCATATATGCTATAAGTCTATTTATATCTTCTCTTTCTGAATCATCTTTTAAACTAAGAGCTTTTAAATCAAGGAAACCAACTCTTGAATCATATATCATTGTTCTATTACTACTAATAATAATAAAAGTATTTTCTTTTTTTTTATATTTAATTATACCATAACGAAGTTAATATGACATTCCATCTGTACAATTATAATAGTTACTATTTAATTCACTAATTATTTTATTGAAGTCATGTTCACATTTATATATCTCATTAAAGTTTTTAAATAGGTCAGGTCCATTATAAGTTGTTAAATAAATAGTATCGCAACTCATTCCTGCTGTATCAAATATTTGAGCTGGTTTCTGACACATTACAATCATTTGAATATTATAATGTCTACCTTCAGTAAAATAATAACCTATATCCTTATTTAACCTATCACCCATATCATCAAGTACTTTTACACAATTTTGAAATTTATGCATATTATTTTTTGTGATCATATTTATATCACATTTATTAAACCCGGTATAAAATTTATTAGACTCTGGATCTATCCAGTCTCTGTCATCTTTACAAACTATAACTATATTTTAAGCTCGGTCTTGGTTTTGGGTTTGGTCTTGATTTTGGTTTTGGTTTTGCTTTTGGTCTTGTTCTTGATTTTGGACTGAGTATAATTTTAAATATTGTCTAATAAAATATGTTTTGCCCGTACCAGTTCCACCATAAGCAATAGTATGTAATGGTGACTTTTCATATTCAAATCTAACTAGACTCCTATTCATAAATCCAACGAAGCTTTCTTCCATTTTTGTATATTTACTTGGTCTTGAATCATATATTATATAACAAATTCCAATAATAATAATAAAAATAAAAACTGCACTACCTGTTTCCATTTTTATATAATAAATATAGATTTGATTTAAATTTAGACTTAGACTTATCTGCGAAGCAGGTTCCCTGATAATTAGACTTAGATTTAATAAATTTATTATATAAAAAAACGCTCATCCTAACTTTTGAGGAATTAAATAACAAATTTAATATTGATAATAATGCTATGAGTGATATCAGAATAAAAGATATAGGTAAAGATATAAGTCTAACACCAATTGAGATTGTAATGAGAGATCAATCTCCAGATAGTATCAGGGATCCTGACTTCAACATTATTGTAAATCTACATCCAACTGAAGGTACACATTGGGTTTTAGTTATAAGAAGAGAAGGTGGTCCAACATAATACTTTGATAGTTTTGGTGTAGAAACTCCACCTTTATTTTTAGAAGAATATGTTGATCTAGGCTCTAATGAGAGAATACAACAATATGATGAATTTTATTGTGGGGCTTATTGTTTATATATGATCTATCTTATTGATAGAGGATTTAGAATTAAAAGTGCTTTGAATATTCTAGTTAATCAATGTAGATATCCAGGAATATATAATGAGTGCTTTTGTTTGAATTGTAGTAGAGGTGATGTTAACGATAATGTTAATGTTAATCAGGGAACCTGCTTCGCAGATGATAATGATAATGATAATGTTAATGATAATGATAATGATAATGATAATGATAGTGATATTGTCATTGATAGAGATCTACGAAGTAGCTTTGCTAATAATGATAATGATAATGATAATGGTAATGATAATGATAATGATAATGATAATGATAATGATAATGATAATGATAATGATAATGATAATGATAATGATAATGATAATGATAATGATAATGATAATGATAATGATAATGATAATGATAATGATTGAGATAATTTTATATATCTATTTGATGAAAAATATCAAAAGAGTAAATCTAATAGGAATAAATCTAATAGTAATAGCATTAGCAATGGTGAAATATGGACGAAGTCCCATAGTCCTACTAATATTATCCGTGAAGCGGTTTCACCGATAGCTGTAAACATAAATGATGATCTATATTCATGGCTAAATGATGATGATATAGTTACTGAAGCCGCATTCCCAGATAACTTTAGATGTATGATATCTGGTCCTAGTGAATGTGGTCAGACATTCTTATTAAAAAACTAATTCTGGTTAGTATATACTTTGATAAGCTATACATCATTGGACCTACTGGTGATCAGTACCATGGTATAGAAAGAATAAACCCAAAAACAGATGTTGAATTTACTAAAGATATAAAAGATTTACCATCTCTTGATAAACTACCCAAAGACTTAAAGAAACTAAAGATATTCGATGATGTTAGAGCCCAAGAACCAGTTATTAATGAATACTTTTGTAGAGGTAGACATAATAACTGTAATATGATATATCTTATTTAAAACCTGTTCTCTCCCGATAGGCAGAGTGTTAGAGAGAACTGTAATCTATTTATTTTATTTGAACAGAGAGGTAAAGTCCTCATATCTATATATCAAGATTTCTTTAATAATGTTGAACTTAGTTATAATGATTTTGCTAATATATGTAATAAGGTATGGAAAGAGCCTTATAATTATATTGTCATTGATATAACTAAAAATAAAAATATTAATGGTAAACTAAGAATTAATTGGGATCGGAGAGTTTTGTAGTTTAGTTTAAGTTTAAGTATCAGGGAACCTGCTTCGCAGATAAGTATAAGCATAAGTATAAGTATCGGGGAACCTGCTTCGCAGATAAGTATAAGTCTAAGTATAAGTAAAGTCTAAGTATAAATAAATTCTAAACCCAAGTCTAAGCCTAAGTCTAAGTCTAAGTCTAAGTCTAAGTCTAAACCAAATGTAAAGTAAAACTTAATACATCACCATTAAAGTCTATAGGTCTTCCATGCTCATCTTTAATATGAAATTCTATATATTCTATTCTATCTTTAGTTACATTTTGATAAAAGATATTAGTTGGTATAAAATTTTTCAAGTAAACTGGTGGTTCAGTTAGATTAAAAGTATATAGTATGTCTGTATCTTTACCATTATCTTTAGCTCCAGATATCACATTACAATGAATGTTAATAGTACTAAAACCCATAATATCAATAATTTTCTGAGATTTTTATCTACCTTTTTTATAAATTATTTTTCTAAATTCTAGTAATGAGGGTAGTCAGTTTTCTATATCAAAGCTGAGTGCTCCTTGTTCTATTTCCATTAAACATTTCATCGTATTCTTATCAGGTTCTATTATAACATTACCATCAGCTTCTTTTTATAATTCTGCCATGTCAGTTAACTCATATGCTCCTGGTGTAATAGTTGAATATAGCAACGGGATTCCTTTATAATTATAATTAAGTATAGATGTAATGTTTGGGCTTGAGGTAGAGATAGGGTTAAGATTAGGGTCAGAGCTAAGAGCCTGAGGTAAAGCTTCATCATCTTCTATAACAGTACTAGCATATAAGAATTGATTATATCTCCTATTCACATTAAACACCGAATTATAAACAGATAATCTAATTAAACCTAATTTTGTTGTATTAAGTTTAGGTTCACTAAAGTTAAACTTTTCTGTTGGTTTTATCATTGTAAAGTTAAGTGTATGCTCTTCTTTAATTTTAGTTAAAGCTTCGTGTACATTTTATAGTTCTCTTAACATTAAACTATCGGTGAAACCGCTTCGTGAATTATAACTACTTCGTAGATCAGTCATTTTTTATCTAATAAAAATGGATTTTAATTTGGATGCAACTTATGGTTATAATAATGGTATACATAAAAATAAGATTATAAAATATAAACCTAATAATCTGGCAACAATGAATACGGTTAATACCAATATTAATATCATACTCAAAAGAGAAGAGAATCACTTAAATTTGCGTGATTCATATCTAGAGATAGAGTTTGTTGTATCAGATGATGCTGGTGGTGTATTTGCTAATGATGCTAATATTAGATTAGTTAATTATAGTATGATGGCATTGTTCAGTTCGATTAAGCTTGAAACTAGTGGTGGTAGGACTATTGAATATATAGATCATTGCCATCCTAATCTATTGATGTATAAGTTATTAACTAGTACTGGTGATGAATATGAGAGTGGTTTTGTTAGAAATCAGGGCAATAGAGATAGTCAACTTAAAGGTGACCATATTGCTGCAGAACGAGGACATTTGTATATGATGATTAAGATGAGTGATCTATTTGTTTTCGTAAATGATTTAGAAAAGATTATATAAGGTTTAGGATTTAAACTAATATTAAAAAGAAATAATAATGATAGAGCTCTATATAGAGTTAATGCTAATCCTGGTGCAGTTGCTAATGATGGTAATATAGAAATTAGAGATATATCATGGTGTGTACCTAGTATTGATCCTAGTAATGATAATAGAATTATTGTGCAAAAGGGTTTAAGTAAAAAGAATAATGTAGACTTTAGTTATTATGAAAGAAAGACATTTTATAAGAATGTACCTAATGCTACTAACTTCTTGTTTGATCTAGGTATGGAAAGTGGTATGGAAAATCCGCAATATATAATAGTTGGTTCTGAAAATAATAATATTAATGAACAAACTCATGATGCAAGTACATTTGATGTAATGAATGTTACTGAATGTTATTGTAAGATTGGTAGTGAGTTTTATCCCGAGGATAGAATGAATATTAATTATGGAACCAATAATTATAATGAGGCTTTTAAAGAGATTGTTAGCTTTAATAAAGATTATAATGGGCTACTACATAATATAAAACCATATGTAAATCATAGAACGTTCAAAAGTATTTATAGAATATATGTATTCGATACTAGATATCAAAGGGATCATATAGGTCCACAACCAATACAACATAATTTTAAATTTAGTGCTGCAGTTGCAGATGTTATATGTCATGCATTAGTATTAACTAGGAAGGTTATTAGTGTGAGTAGTGATGGTAATAAAATGGTTGATATTATGTCATAATTATAATTAAGTCTTAATTATAGTTATATTTTAGATATAACTCTAGCGATAATTATAATTGTAGTATAATATAGTTATTGTTATAATTATATACTTATACTTATACATAACCATATACTTATACTTATATTTATAGCTAGTCAGCTCTAATTGTTACTCTTATTAATACCCAACTATTTCCTATTAGTATTAACAAAACTTTTAGCGTAAATAATATCTAATTTCTTTTTATTATCTAGAGCTAAGCCTCCATCTTCAAGCTTAATCTTAGCCTTTGGCCTAACCTTGGGCTTAGGCTTAATAACAACAAAGGGATTATACTATTTAACTTCCATTATTTTTTATATAAAGAAATGAGTCTTTTAAATAAGTTCAAAACTAATTCAATTGTGTTGGATGTAGACATTATAGTGGTACTGTTAATATAAGAGGAGCTATTACTTCAAAAGGAACTAAGATGTTAAAAGGTAATTGTCTTTTATGTAGAAGGAATAAATCAATGACAGTATCTGATGAAACAATAGAAGCAGAAGGACTTAAAGATTTCTTTAAAAGTGTTGGTAGGGCTACAGTTAACTTTGGAAAGAAAGTAGCTAAAAATCCAGTGAGAGCATTAGAAATAGCAAGTAAAATAAGAAGTGCAGCTGCATCTAGAAACCCTAAAGCAGCTCTAGCGGCTACACCTGATTTAATTAAATTTGCAACTACTGGTGAAGGTATAAAGGTAGTACAAAAAGGTAGAGGGTTATACTTAGGTACAAAGAAAAGATAATTATTTGATTATAATTATGTTTATGATTATGATTATGATTATGATTTTGATTATAGCTATGATTATGATTATATTATGATTATAACTAAGATTATGATTATATATTTATCGATCGGTGTAACCGCTTTGCGGATAAATATTAATACTAATATTATTATTACTAAAAACATTGTTATTACTAGGCACTAATATCTTTAATCAAAAAAAATACTCAGCTTGTTTTTCTTATTCTTCTTATAATCCTCATATAACTTAACAAATCCATTATACTCATCATTATCTATTTTATTATCATTCATTGATTTAGTATATAGTTTATTAAACTTAGTTGGTTCTGAAAATAATAAAATTAATGAACAAACTCATGATGCAAGTACATTTGATGTAATGAATGTTACTGAATGTTATTGTAAGATTGGTAGTGAGTTTTATCCCGAGGATAGAATGAATATTATTTATGGAACCAATAATTATAATGAGGCTTTTAAAGAGATTGTTAGCTTTAATAAAGATTATAATGGGCTACTACATAAAATAAAACCATATATAAATCATAGAACGTTCAAAAGTATTTATAGAATATATGTATTCGATACTAGATATCAAAGGGATCATATAGGTCCACAACCAATACAACTTAATTTTAAATTTAGTGCTGCAGTTGCAGATGTTATATGTCATTCATTAGTATTAACTAGGAAGGTTATTAGTGTGAGTAGTGATGGTAATAAAATGGTTGATATTATGTCATAATTATAATTAAGTCTTAATTATAGTTATAATTTTAGATATAACTCTAGCGATAATTATAATTGTAGTATAATATAGTTATTGATATAATTATATACTTATATTTATACATAACCATACACTTATACTTATATTTATAGCTAGTCAGCTCTAATTGTTACTCTTGTTTATACCCAACTATTTCCTAATAGTATTAACAAAACCTTTAGCTTAAATAATATCTAATTTCTTTTTATTCTCTAGAGCTAAGCCTCCAGCTTCAAGCTTAATCTTAGCCTTGGGCCTAACCTTGGGCTTAGGCTTAATAACAACAAAGGGATTATACTTTTTAACTTCCATTATTTTTTATATAAAGATATGAGTCTTTTAAATAAGTTCAAAACTAATTCAAATTGTGTTGGATGTAGACATTATAGTGGTACTGTTAATATAAGAGGAGCTATTACTTCAAAAGGAACTAAGATGTTAAAAGGTAATTGTCTTTTATGTAGAAGGAATAAATCAATGACAGTATCTGATGAAACAATAGAAGCAGAAGGACTTAAAGATTTCTTTAAAAGTGTTGGTAGGGCTACAGTTAACTTTGGAAAGAAAGTAGCTAAAAATCCAGTGAGAGCATTAGAAATAGCAAGTAAAATAAGAAGTGCAGCTGCATCTAGAAACCCTCAAGCAGCTCTAGCGGCTACACCTGATTTAATTAAATTTGCAACTACTGGTGAGGGTATAAAGGTAGTACAAAAAAGTAGAGGGTTATACTTAGGTACAAGGAAAAGATAATTATTCGATTTTAATTATGTTTATGATTCTGATTATGATTATGATTATGATTATAGCTATGATTATGATTATATTATGATTATAACTAAGATTATGATTATATATTTATCGATCGGTGTAACCGCTTTGCGGATAAATATTAATACTAATATTTTTATTACTAAACACATTGTTATTACTAAGTACTAATATCTTTAATCTAAAAAAATACTCAGCTTGTTTTTCTTATTCTTCTTATAATCCTCATATAACTTAACAAATTCATTATACTCATCATTATCTATTTTATTATCATTCATTGATTTAGTATATAGTTTATTAAACTTATCACTAAACTGTTTACTTAAAAAAAAATTTGTGAATACTTCATAATTTTAATTCTAATTTTAGTATTAATTTTTTTTGATAATGAACCACAAACAGTTGCTTTAGCAAAAGCTGTTGGTATAGAATAAGCTAATCCTATACCTGTTAATGAAACTGATGTTGTTGTTGCAGTTGTTGCTATTGATGATAATACTATTTTTTTATCTCAGTTATGTTAATATAATTCTTATATCTACTTAACTTCTTATTATAGTTATTAGTTTCAGTTTCATAATAATTTCTAATATCTTTTATAATGTTATTATTGTTGTTAAATTTATTATTAGCTTGAATCTTTTCGTTTATCAACTGTTCATTGACGTTTGCAGCATTGCTGATCAGTTTCTCAGCCGCTTCACGTATCAATCTTTCTGATACTGATGACAAATCTGGATATAGTAATCTCTCAATCGGTGCTGTTGGATTGGTCATTGCTTTGCTTATTTTCATTAGCAAAATTCTTTCTATTTCTTTCATTATATCTTCTTGATTAAAACTATAAAGCATCTCAAGTCTGTCTTTCTCTTTATTATCAAGTAACTTACTTTGTAAAAGTATAGCAATTATATATTATACTATAACACCTCTAAGAGATTTATTGTATTCTTTCATTTCTCTCAGACCGTTAGTAAACATTTCATCTAAGTGTATGTTAGTTATATTCTGATTAAACTTACAATTATCAAATTCTTGCTTTAATTGATTATATTTAGAGATAGTATCTGCAGCAACTTTATTACAAAACTTAACAGTATTTCTGATTTCATTTGTTGATTCAATAAACTCATTAATTAGTTCTTCATTAACTTGTGTTTCATTTAGTTGTAATGTTTTAGTTGTAAATTTATCAAAGTCACCCTTTCTTAGTTCAGTTACGTTTCTACTTAAAATGTCTTTTTTATTAGAAGAGGATAATAAGGTATTGTCACAATACTCTTTATTAACAACATCTTTTTCATCTATCGGGGGATGTACATTTGTAATTTTATAGGTATCCTTCATATCAATATTATCATTATCTTCTAGGAATAACCCACGAGCCTTACTTAATGTTAAGTTGTTTGTTGATGTTGATGTTGATTTATGTTTAACTTGATTGAATCTATTTCTTGTCATTTTTGTATTTGTTTACATATAATTAAAATAATAATTAGTCTTGTAATTAGACTTATAATTAGTCTTACAATTAGACTTAGACTTAAAATTATAATTAGACTTAGGACCGCATGTCTATATTTAATGATTCCAAAACCTTATTATTAGATTCAAAATCAAACTCGGATTTCAAAAGTTCCTTTTCATAATATTTGCCTTCTATTATCTCTCCATCCATATCTGCTATCTTATATGTTGGTGGTTGTGTTTTTAGAACTTCATTCACTTTAAGCAATTCTCTATTCCAATTAGAAGCGTAAGCTTTAGAGAATATATTACGTTTATCTACATTTCTAACATAATCACCAACTTTAAGTTGAGCGTAGCCAAGTTTACCCTTAATGTTCTTAAAACTAAAAGTGTATTCAACTTTATCAGGATTATCAGACGCATCAACTGGTGTGATAATAATTGTTGAGTGAATGTTATTGTTATATGTTACAACAGCATCATTTAATATATTTACCCAATTACCATCGCCATTGATAAACATAGGTTTATTTATTATGTGTAATAACATTCTATTAAATCTCTCTATGAATACAGCCTTTAAATTACTACAAGTAGAATATAGCTCTATGCCTGAAGCGGCTTTGAGGGTTCCATATTCTTCAAGTAAAGATTTAAATGTTTTATTGTAAAACTCACTACCTCTATCTACCCATAACTTTTCTGGTTTTCGTCCTTCTGATAGGATTGTTTTAAAACCATTAGTTATAGATAAACCAAATTTATTCTTTAATGGAATAGCCCATGCATATTTTGTGAATATATCTATAACTGTTAATATAAACTTACAATTATTATTGTATTTACTTAGAGATGACTTATCAATTAAATCAGCTGACCATGTTTCATCTTTATATAGTGGTATTATTTTTTGTCTTCTAAACTTTGCTATTTGAGGACTGAATACTTCTTTAGCTAGTTGTTGTTGTTGTTTTTCTATCGTTTTATTTATGGACATAGTCATCTGCGAACGAGATCTGCTCGTGGCTAGCCAAGCAGGTTCCCTGATAGCTTCGCTCATGGACGTAGTCATGGTTTCACCTATTTACCATAGTTAAAAACAAAATTATCTAGTTGCTCGTGATTAATAACTTTCATAGATAATAGTTGCTTAGATATATCTAGCATTTCATCATATAATCCATCATGACCAGCTTTTGTTTCTAGTATTAATAGTTCTAATCTTTTTACTAATCTATTTGGATAACAATTAAAACGTTGCAGTCATGCTTCTCAATGGTTCCAATTCCAGTTTCAAGTTAAGGGGTCTAACAACAGTGGTTTTACAGAAAACTGATATTTTTGGTATTAACAATGCTGTTTACGCTTTCAATTTCTACTTCAGGATGTCTATCAATGCCCATTGTTGAGCGTTATTTAACTCAACACCAAAATTTCGATTACACTATTTGCATTGATTTTTACAACCAATGTGATAAAGTTGAATATAATCAAACTTAAAAATTGTTACTTTGAAATTAGTTAATTTGCGGTATAATCATAATGAAAACACAAGAAAACTATGTCTTTCTACCTCCATTTTGGTAGAAAACTTACATTTTATCTCATTTTTCCAAGCAGATGCAACTCCACATCGAGACACGAGCATATCTAAGTCTCAGTCGTAAATTTAACTTGATCTGATTTAAGTTTCTACAATTGTCAATCTGATAAATTTTTTGAACGAAATTTTCATTTACTAGCATTAAAACAGACTGAGAAGAAAAGAAGTCATAAACTGATCGGAGAAGAGACAAATTTGTGTATATAATGTCGCATATAATGGTTTGAATTTTACAATATATCAGCAAATTTAATTTTTCGATCAATTGATTTTTATTTGTTATGTTTCATTGTTTCATGGAGCGGTCACAAAAATTTAAGAAAAAACTTGTTTCCACTTTAACTACCTAAAATGTAAAAGAGTCCATCTGCTAACAAATTGTATTTCAACTCAATTATAAAATTTTTAAATGAGTACTTACACGCGGAAACAAGGTACATCTTTTACAAAAGCAAAAAAATTTCTGACTTTCTTTTTCAGCTCGGAATTTTATGTTATATACCTATTTAACAATTGATATACAGGAAAATTTTGGTCAATTGTTAAAACCAATTTTATTTCAATTTCGTCTTAATAGCGATGTTCCCTTCTGCTGATTAATTCTATCACAACCAACTTTTGTTTAAATGAATATGCATTTCACTTTTAGATGAATCAATACAGGCATTTGGCAACAGTTTGGTCCTTTTGGTTTTCTTTGCGATGGAATTCGGAGTAAATTTTGGTAGTTTTGGAATCAAATCCGAGACGTCTTTTTCATTTGGGTCTGAAACTGTAGTTTCATTCAGACTTCGATCTCAGATTGGAAACTTTGTATCTGATCAACTTTTTGTCACTCTAGTTTTCTTTTTCGTCATCTGAAGTTTTTTATTCGAAATAGCCAGAGCAGCCACCGACTGAATGGCCTTAGCGGTGACTAAGATACAATGATAGCTAAACTTTTATTCCAATTTCTGTAAAACTAAATTTTTCTTACCATCAGTTTTTACCATTGAGAATACAGATTTTTTGAAAACTTTCAAGGGGAATGTTGCAGATGGATCCGCAATTTTCAAAAAACTCAGAAAACGAAACGGCAAGAACTTGAAAACTTTTTGTTTCTTTATGAAAAGCAGTGCTTTTCAATGATAACACGCGCGTTAACCGTATAAAATGCCGAAAATCAACCGAATTGAAAATGCCAGAATTTGCTATATACATAGCCCTAAATTGATTTTCAATGAACTTCGACATTTTAAAACGTGCAAGTTGCGTGTTTTAAGCAAACTTTGCAGAAGTTACTTTGAAATTCTGACTTCGCATTTCTCGATAAATGCCAGAAATTCTCAGCCACTTGAAGCAGAGCAACTTAACATATACTTCGTTGCTTTCCGATAGGAACTCCCTCTATTAAAAACTTGGCTAATACAATTTTACCCTTAAGTTTGCCATTTTTTATTACAATGTAATCTTCGCGTTGATTACTTTTGATGTTTTTATAAAATAAAGCACCCGCGGAATACACTCTTTCCACCCTCAATAAGCGGATAAATAGAGGTGTCATTTTTACACTCTTTACACTCTCTTCCCCGTTATTTCTGGGAAAATTCTGAGCCAGAGCGAAACATTATATCCAGGACAAATGCAATACTCACATTTATTGAGGCAGTAGATATTTTGAATATTAGCCACGTGAACAGATCTTCGATGCCTTCTGGCTCACGCGGAGGTTCCGTTGCCAGTGATGAATAGCTTCCCAGTCCCATTTCTGTCCGGTTTCTAAATCTTACCCAATCGAGAAGTCAGATTAGTCATACGTCAAATAAGCTCAGGAAATTCTTCCTCAGCCCCCCCCCCCCTCTTGACCCTCCAACTCCCCATTTTTTTTTAAATTATTCATTTGCTAAATTTCGATTGCTAGACAAGAAATCATTTTAAACAAGTCATGAGAATTATATTACCCCATAAACGACACTTATATGTTAAAATTTGTACAAGAATATAACTTTTGTGGTAAGTGATGGAAGCATTTAATAGCATTAAAAACACTCGCTAGTGATTCTGGGGATCTTTTCCGTTTGTGCCCTCCCAGTACGTTATGCACCCCCCCCCCCAATTACATACAGAGCACAGAGCACGTACCATTACATAGTAATTCAATTTGTAAAAAAATGGAACGTGCGTCTGGGGGATGCAAAAGATATGTACCCTCTAAGCTGGAGGGGGGGGGGGGGGGGGGGGGCACAAACGGCAAAGATTCGATTTTAGTTTATAAATCTTGTTAGGTCCGAGAAGCTGCTAAACAAAATTTTTCTCTTGTCAGGTCTTGTCAGTTCTTGGATCATTTCCGTTTGTGAACCCCCCCCCCCCCCCCCCCCCTCCCCCAGCGCTTAGTGGGCGCATATTATTTGCACCTCCCAGACGTACGTGCCATATTTTTACATAAAGATTTACTATATATTGGCACTTGCTCTGTAACGGGGGTGGTGGGCTCAAACGGAAAAAACCCAATTTTTTTTGTTCCTACCCCCACTTTAGTGGGGAGGAAGAAACTATATACTCAACTGGGTTTTGTTTTTTATTGTTCAGTCAATCTTGGCCGATCGATATATTCATCGAACAGAGTTGTGAGTGTTATCATTGAAAAGCACGTAAATCCTAGAATATGGAATTGAAAAGAGTTTTTCGGTTTTCGTTTTTACAGGGAGTTATCGAGTATTAAAATTTTGTGAACATTCAACTGTTTTTGTTCACATTTTCAGTAATTTTTGCTAAAACTTGGCACAGTTGGTATTATAATTTTAAATAAGTTTAAATTTTTAACGGCAGAATGTTATTGTTACCTTTACAGAAAGAAGAACGTTGCTGAATTGTTTTTATGAAGTTTTATTGGCTACAATTTTTCGATAAAAATTTCAAAATTCGAGCTTTTTTCATCAAAAATTGGCACAAAATATGATTTTTTGGTCCTCTTTGTTAAAGTTTGCCAGACGTAGTGACCTAAAAACCTTAAAATAGACTTCTTAACCTCCAAAAGAGCGGTAGCTGAATTTAGTCGCCCTATAAAAAACTTCAGGAATTAAGTTTTTGCCGTTTTTTGCATATTTAACTCAATAATTATACAAAATGCATCGTTGTTTATCTGTAATATTTGAAAAATTTCACTCAACAATTGGTCTAATTCGCAAACACTTGGAATACTTGGGCTGTTTTTTGGGCGTGCGGCAAAATCGGGGATCGGTTCGATATTATCATGTATTCCTAGAATCAATTTTTATTTTAGTGCTGCCTTCTTTCAAAAAAATTTGCTTCTGTTCTTTTAATGTTAATTATTGACAAAATTTTTTTTCACGGCTCCATTAATGACAGCTCCCACTTAAATAAATATGAGGTTTAATGTAGATAGAGTCTGTTTTCAGAGAACCATAGGGTTTTAATGGCTTTGAGGATTGTATTTGTTTTAAGGTAATTTCAGTAATTTTTTTGAATTTATCAATTTGTTATATTGTTTTAGTCAATTTTTGCATATTTTCAGTAAATACAGGTCAAGATTTCTTCCCTATAGAGTACAATCTATTTTTGTGGCGGATTGTTTTAACGGAAGGTTTTCTTGCTTTTGGTACTACGAGTTTTCATACAAAATTTTATGATTTTTGTTCATAATTGCCCATTTTTGCTGTTGTTTTTGATTCTTTGGTAAACTGTCAGAATAGATGACAGTATAACTAAAAAACTTTACAAAATTTGGAATTGAATTGTTTTTTGTTTTCATTTCATATGGTTTTCAGGGCTGCGACACCATTCTATTGCAGAATTTGGTAGAGTTTTTTTTACTTTTGCCCTCTGTTTGTTGTTAATTTTTGTTGTCCTATGCCAAATATTTGGTGATGAAAGGTCTTAGTGGCCAACTATAAATAAATCATTGAACTTAATAGCTGATATCGGTAAATAGCTAATGGTTTTATTGACTTTCAAATTAAATTCCTAAAAAGAGTAATAGTATTCTTCAACTTATCCCTTTTTGTTCAGATGCGGGTTTATTTTCGTTTTTTACAATGTTGTATCATTTTTGTAACTGCTTATTATTTAGAGTTCTTTTAGTGTTTTGTTGAACAAAAAATTAATTCTCTGTTGTTTAAACGTTTTGACTGATGTCTTCGGGGCTTAGACAATTTGTTTCAGAAGATTTTTGCGAAATTTAGACACGCTTAATTTTTTGTGGCTCTTTTTTCTGTCAATTTGTGACAGTCGTTTTACAAAGAGGCTTTATGATGATCAAACAAGACGCAAATGAAAATTTTAAGTTTGGATAAATGGATAATTTTTTTTATAATTTTAATGGTTTCAACAGTGTGGTTTCGTAAACTTGTTTGTGAATTTTTTTTAGTTCAGCTTGTAATTAATGTTATCTTGTAGTCTTATGATTTAGTCTCTCCAATAACAGGCAAATTTAGTTTTTCTGTTCATTGCAAGACAATTTTTCTACTCTTTTAGTCGAAAGTTTTTTGTTGTCTTTGAATTTTGAAAATATTTGTTTTTTAAAAAAAAGACAATAGACTTTTGAGAATTGCCAATCTTTTTTCTGTTAACTTGTTTTTGTGTAGCTTAGCATTCTAATGACAGGTCACGTCATTTATCTATTGGAATAAAATTTGTTCTTCATAAAGGTTTTATTTTCCTCAAATAGTCTTTTTGCTTGGTGCAACCAGTTTTGCATAAAACGTTCGTGATTTTTGCATATCCGCCCCTTTTTTGTAGGTTTTTGTTTTCTTTTCACAGCATTTCAATAATGGAAGTCATTTGATTCACAATTTTTATTAATTTAATGAAACGCAATTGAAGATTTTCAATGTTTTTAATGAACAGCTTAATGATAATCGGCTGGGACATCGTTTTCGTGCAATTTTTTTTGCGCAATTTTTTCTTTTTTTTTGCCTGTATTCGTCGTTCTTTTTGCGGTCATATGACATATCCTGGATAATGAAAGGTCTCAATCATTCTCTGTGGAGGTATAAAAGAATCTCTCAATGATTTCATTGATTCATAATGTTTCTAATCAGTTCGAACTTTTTTCTTTTCAACAAAGCAATATTTTATTAAATTTTGTCCTTTTGCTCATTTCTTGTCCACTTGTTACCAAGTCGTATTGAAGATAAGTTCCATATTTTGTTCTAATAAAGTACTGGTTAACTTTCTTAGAATAAGTTTTATCTGATGCCATCTTGATTTGATTATTAAGGATTTTCAAAAAATGGACAACGAGTTTTGGTTGTAATTAATATTTGGAACTATTTGATTTTTATCGCCGTCTTTTCTGGTAGTCATATTGTTGTAGTCACGGGTCTCATAGGCGCTCTAAAGTAGATTGTTTTATTCATTTATTAGTTTGTTGAACGAAATGTTGCCGTGTTAGATTTTTTCATCTGTTCCTCATTTGGTAGACAATTAAGTGAAAATGTAGATGAGCGGGGTCGGAACTTAATGTGCGAACTAACATTACCCAGCCGCATTGTTATAGACTAGACTACAATATTTATATTTCCCAAGGAACATTTTTTATTTTCCTTGTCTCGTGTAGTGAAACTGATGCTTTTTAAGCTGCAGCAGTGGTTTTTTGATCTTACCCAGAAAGAAAGATGGCTAACAAGACAGACGTCAGGGTTCAAAGCCCCACCTCGATATTTCTCTACCGAATTGCATGAGAATACCTGGATTTCATTACCTGTGTTTTATTATGTTCCTTTTGCAAGACTTTCAGTTTCAGCCTCCAGGGGTTGTAAAGCATTTCCCTAGTCCGGACCTCGACTTTATGAAAAAACTTAATAATTCCACGAGGAGATGGAAGTGGGTAAATGTTGACTTTAACTACACGGTCGAGGACGCTAAAATATTTCAAGCCTTCTGAATTATCATTTCCGTACTAAGCTATGTAATATCTTGAATAGCCTAGTGAGGAAATAAAACAGCTTAATAAAATCAGTAAACCATGAAATTACACCGCCAACCGCGAACATTATATTGTTTGAAACGGCGCTCCATCATCAGCAAAAATTGTAAGAGATTGGACTGTTCAGCTGCGGAAATTGTAGAAATTATTGGCATAGTTTTCTACTTAATATCTTCGGCCAATTGAAAGTGGAGACCAATTTTGTCTAATGTGGACTCCAAATACAAAGTATTGAATTGATAGAGCAAACTTTTGTAACTGTACTAGATAAAATTGCTTAAGAACTGTCCAACGGTCAAATAAAAGGATAGGACGATAGGCGTAATGATGGATATTACTATGGAAAAAGCGTGACATTTTGATCCCAAAACTGGAATTTTCATCTTGTTATGTTTTAAAGCATTTTTCATCATTATTCGTGAGTTGTGAGCATCCGCACCAGATTGCCATAATCTAGCAAGGGGCAAACTTCAAAAAAGGCTTAATTTCAATTTGTTCAAAAATGACGACTAATGTAGCTAAGATTTTCATTTCTCGATAAACAATCTAAAATTTTTTGTAGGTAAACTATGATATTCAAAAAGGTTTGTGCCACTGTGAGTGAGTTTGTACGTGTATGTGTAGTTGCTGTTTGATGTGTAGGTGTGGTCGTGTAGTTGTACGTGTGTGCTTTTCATTGGCAAAATTTTTTCAATTTTCATCGAACGAGGTAAACTTTTTCCGGTGAAAATTGTATGTTCTATTGTTGACACAAGAACTTTTTGCAACTTTTGGAAGAAATTAGGAGTGGGAGGAGTAATAACAGGAAAAAATCTTTTGCAGCTTTAATTCCATTTTCTCTGCATATGGTCAAAAAATAGTTGCTGATGTTCTCAAACGCTGTTATTGTACGTCGATGAAAATTTTCTGTGAAAGTGACCAAAATTCCGATACTAAAAGCAATTAATATCTAGACAAAAGAAGCTCCAATAAAAATATTTGTTAGAGAGTTCTCGAAACCTTGCTTTGTTTGTCTGAAAAACAGTTGTTTATTTCGTTCAGCCCACCACTGAAAACAGTATAATACAAATACAGGTCCAATTACAAAATTTTCCTTCCAAACTCTAGTGTGATGAGCAATTTTGTGATCTAATTAGGTGAAGAAATCAAAATAGCCCGAGCAACTTTCAGGGACAAAAGAACTGTTATTAATTCATATTTTTACTGCTTTTGGGGGTTTAAGTATTAATTATTAGTGCTAATTGTAGATCAAATTACTAAATAATAATTGGTTCGCATCTTCAATTTTTTCAGGCAAAGAAAAACTGGCAAGGATTTATTGATAAACTGGATCTTTCCCGATTGCGCCCCCTCCCCCAGTAAGTCATCCAGGGGCGTAAAGATCCGATAAACTGGCAAAGAACAATGAAAAATAACTGTAAATGAAACCATATCGATCAACAAGGAGACTCAGTAATGTGCATTTGCACATAGTGTTCCCTCACCATATTTTACTTAATTATCGTCCAAAAGAGAAAGAGGTTAAAAAATTGCATTTTCGCGAAACAAATGATTTATGAATAAAGAAATTACTGTGAAATCAAACCACTAAACGAAGTATTCAAAGCCGCTTTAGGGGGCCGACTAGATATGCCATTAACAAGACTACGAGATAAGACCAACAACAAAAGTAGATGTTTGAGTAAAAAAAATTGTTACAAACACAAACTAGTAAAAGAATTATATACACTATGATACCAAAAAGCTACGTACAGCTAAAGATTTTTTAAAAAGCAATACATACATCAAATAATACAACATTTCAGTTCAAATTTTGTTGTCTAATAACGCGTCAATACATCTTTAGTTATTTTGACGTCTAGTAGACGGTTTTTATCGTTTTCATACAGGTTTCTCACGACGTCTGGGTCAATTTCATTCCAAATTTCACACATTTTTTCTAAATTTTTCCAAAAAAATGTCTGTTTTTGTAATCGCTGCTTCAAAATCGCCAAAAAAAATTTTCAATGGGATTCAGATCGGGACTGTATGCTGGTCATTCCAGTACCTTCCACTCGTTTTCTTGGAAACAATAGCCGATAATCTCCGATTTATGCACAGGAGAGTTATCTTGTTGAAAAATTATATCCAGGAAATGCATTTTTCTTCGTAAATTTTCAAAATTTCCAAATATCCGACAGCGTTTTGCTTGTTTGGACACTTAACAAGCAATTTCTGTCCATATGATCGTATTGCACCCCAAAACATAAGTGATCGTTTGTCCGAACTCAAATTTGTTGGGTTTTTTCAAATCTCGTTCCATTTCTTCAGAAAAAATTGTTTCATCAGTAAAAACAACATTCTGCCAGAAAGAGAACGGCTTCTTTAGCATATTGACACCATTTCGAACGAAAACACTTGCTTTTCTTCTTCAAACTGACTTCTTTGCAGCATTCCTTGAAAAAACGCTATATTTTTTTGAGAATTCGTCTAACTTTACCTCTGGAAATTGTGTCGTAGTAAGAGAAGGCGTTATGAGCCACTCTAATGCGCTCCAGTGAGGTCTTGGGCCTCGAAACTGTTATTTTTCAAGTAACGTTTGTATGCATACTGAGCACTGGATCTTAACCTCAAGTTGCTTTTGTATTTTAGACTATGAAAGTCAAGAACAAATTTATAATCACTTCCACTAATAAAGCTACCAGACAAAGAAAACAACAAAATGCACTAAAACAAACATAATAATTTAGAATAAAAACTTATTACCTAATTTTGAAAGCACACTGTACCAATGACAGAAAACCATCAGACAAAACTAAAATAAACAAATTGACTTGTGTTTAACTACAAAGGAGATGCAACCTTTCTATAATGGGACTATATAACCAGTCCACAAAAAGGAGAAAAAAGTTCAAAATTAGAAAATATACCGAATTTTTTAAAACAAGTAGTCTCAAAAGAAAATTAAACTTCAAAACTTCTGGATAGTTCTACTTATAAGTCCCCAAGACATCAATGTGCGCTGTATTTGTGATGCGAAGCCGCAGGACAGGACTACACACCTTAACTACAGATACAGAAATAGAGAAAATCTGCAAACAACATAAGATAACACAGAGTAATGAAGACATTAAATTAAGTTCAGCTATTTTCTAAATAATATATGTTTTTGATTCAATTCAAGTATGTGTCGTTTAAGTTAACACATAGAAAAGATTCTTTGTTTTTACTTGGTTTTCCATTGAAACTCAATCTTAATTCTTATTAATGCTAACATTTTAAAGGAGAACAAGAAGAAACATAAAAATTGATCACTCACATAAAACATAGGTTGTGACAGATCTAAAACAAATAGAGAAGTTGAACTTTAGATCCGTGCAAGGTGAATAAGGCCACTCGCACAAACAGAAAAACAAAAATGGAACTTCAACGATATTCCGAAGTATTTGAGAAAAACAAATCCAAAATATCAAAACACTTGCTTTTCAACTGAGGCATTGAATGATTTCATTAACTTCTTAAAATGAACCTATTGAAACCTGTGATTAATCAGAAAGTTTCTCATGGCTACATAAACAACAAAACTACAGGCAGAAAGAGGAAATCTAGCAAAAATGCGAGAAAAATGTCGATATTATTAAAACGATAATTTAATCAGTGAAAATTTTTTTGGATAATTTGAAATAATTTTCCTTCTAACACCAATGGGTCTCTCAGTTTATTCTGATAAAGAGTCATCAAAACAATCAACAAATATAAACTAATATACAGAAATATCATTTTTTAAAGACAACTCGTAGTATCAGATCCATTAAAACCATTATTTTTGAACAAAAAGCATCAAACACGTTTACCCACAACAAGACTGGAAGCCAACGAGATCATTCCTTAATTAGAATGAGTCTTAGAAATGGCAAAAAGGGAGAATTCAATAGAAAACGGCAAAAAAGAACAGTAAATTCATCAGAACCATAAAATAGTCCCGGATAAACTTCATCATTACTAGATAAGAATTCTTTCAACGCCGACGGGAACCTTCAATATTGTATTAGCTTGACAACTCTTCAAGAAAAAATATTTGAAAATTTTGGCAACCAAAAATTTTCGAAAAACTTGAGCCATCTAAGCCATAAAAAATATTTTCAAATGAAGACTTTCAAAAAAATACTTTTTCAAAAAAATACTTTGAAAATCTAGGTATGCATTCAAAATAATAAAAATTATCAATTAACCCTCTTTGGGAACCCAGTTTTACCTTTATTTAATAAGACCATGCCAGATGACAACAAAATGAAACATATGCATGCAAAAAAAATTCATTAACAATTACAGACACAGAGTCGAAGCCAAAAAAAACAATGGGCGATGGCTCCCGGAAAACAAAATCAATGATCGTTGGGCTTCTTTTGATCGTAAACTGGTTTGTCAATGTTGCAAGCTTGATGAAAAAAGACTGAGAGAAAACAAACAAAAATTGGAAAATAAGTAAAAAAAATAGCTGGCAGACTGCCAGAAAATAGCCGCAATAGCTTTGTAGATCTTTAGTCTCAAAAAACAATAAAAAAGACAGACAAAAAATCAAGTGTGACCAAAAAATCACGTGAATGAACAAAAAACTCACTCCACCTAGAGCGAAATAGGACGTCACGCACGCACTTCAGTTGAAATTGCATGAACAAATGAACAAAAAGCAGATTTGAAGTGGTTGTGACATCATATGGTCGTAACAAAAATCACGACAACGAAGCAAAAAAACATAGCAGGACAAGTCCTGACGTACAATTCAAAGAATTTTCATTGACTAAATAGAAAAAAGAGACCTAGAATGGACTATGAGTGAATTCAGAAAACCATTTTTAAAAAAATCAGAACAAAAAAATAAGAAAAAAACAGAAAATCAATATCAAAATTCCGCATGTGAACAAAAAACCCCTACCGAGAAATGAAAATTTAATTCAAACAAAAAACTAGGCCTAGAATGAGCTGTGAATGGATTGGGAAAACCAGTTAGAAGAAAATCGGATCCAAAAAATTGAAAAAACAGTAAAAGAATGAAATTGCCGCATGTGAACAAAAAACCACTACCGAGAAACCGAATTTTTGTTCAAACAAGGTTTTCTCACTCTATTTTAAAATTAGAGCAAAAAAATTCACGACGCAAAACTTCTCGCTTTTCGCTTCACTTCCTGTTTCGGCGTGACCAAAATCACTACTCCAATTTGACTTCAAAAATCATGAAAATGTGTGAACAGATCTTAAAAAAAGGACAGCGCCCCAAAACAATTCAAATTTTTTGAATGGTAAAAAAGACAGCGCCCCAATACACTTCAAATTTTTTGAGTTGTAAAAAACCAAGACAAGGCCAATAATAGCATCAGCTATCGCTGTGCGGCTATTAAACAGCTCTCCAAAAGAATTCAATTTCTTCAGATTGTGAACTTCTAGATGAGACCACAATTAGCATTTTTTTAATCAATGCCAGTCTTACAGGAACACAAGATTGCTTAATTTTTCATCCTAAAAACAATTTTTTGATAGACATTGTTTTTCTAATTATCTAAGAATGAGCAAAAATGACGCTAAAGGTGAACAGCAAGACACCCAAATACAAAATGTTTACAAAAATTCTCATAATCCTCCGCAGCTCCTCAAAGAAACGGAAATTGAATATAATCTTTTTTTTTCAGATTCTGCGCTCGAAGAGCCTTCTAATGATACAACTCACGGTTCTCTACAATGAACATATTGTTCGGCTAAACATGACTGAAAAAAAAGAGAAAAAAACCCATTTGAGTATCTAGTTCCTCCACCCACTAAAAGGGGACGGAACAATTAAATAGAAAAAACGCGTTTGATGTTAAAATTAATATTTCTAGCCAAACTAAGTAATCTACAATTCTAATAAAAGCCAATAAATTGAACATTTCCAATCTATAAGACACCAACCTAAAACTTCTCTATGAAAATGGCTAAAAATTTACAAGGTAAATCAAATTCTGTATAGTATCAAAGACTTTTTGATTTAATAGTTTTCACTTCTTGACAAATTATTATCCAAAAATAAAACTATACAATGTCTACATAAATTGCAACTGAGTTTTGACCGTATGAGTTCTGAGCGTGACACGTGTACTCTCCACTATCTGACAAACAACAATCAGTGATTTTGAGTGAAGAGATTACTTCTTCACTTTTTTCTTGATCAGGTTGACCGGAAACATTTTCAGCTATTTTCTGTTCATGGTGTTGATTGCTGTTTGAGGATGGAGTGAATGAACTTGAATACTGAAGTCGGTATTTCACACTCGGTCTCAACTCTTGATCCATGAAGCACCTGAAAAAAGGTGGAATCAACTCTTTTTCTCCCTTTTCTCATATTAGTCCCATTTTACGCTGTCAAAAAATTCATCATCGTATATTTTTAACCATATTTTTTGCCTGTTACTACACGTTAAATAACAGTCCGTATACGAGTGTTTAAGCCATGAAATTTGAAACAGGGTTTACCATGTTACAACAGGGGGTGAAATCGCAGATATGGCGCATTGAAGAGTGACATTTTCTCCCCGTTTCCTCTGAATTTGACCTCCTCTCGGACAAGACACAAATATGGGTGCTGCATCAACCGTATCTGAACAAACAAGAAAATAACGTTGGAATAACGTCGGACAAATTGCTCTCGAACAACTGGAGGAGGCTAGATTTGTATTTTGTAGCCTTCTTCAGTCGAGGGGGGAGACAGCGCTGCAATAGCTTTGTAGACATGCAGTCTTAGAAAGCAAATAAAAAGTAAGGCCACAGAAAAAACTTCAGCCTTTTTAATTGCATGCTCAGATTTCGTTTTTTTAAATAAGAAATTGAGTAACTTATGTATTGTTTAAGCTGCACTGAAATAGCATTCAGCTGGAGTATAATATATTCATTTGACCTTATTTCCTTCAATTAGGGTAAACAAAACTCAAAAAATCAATTTGAGAGAGAGGAAAATCATTTTTGAGAGGTAGGTATGTCACGTGTGACCAAAAATTTACTAATGCAAATGAAAAAAAAAACAAAACTGTAGTAAAAAATTGACCATCCTCACTTGAATATGAAAATTGACCATCCTCACAGACCTAAATGTACCTCCTACATAATTTTATAACATAATAACGCCAATTGACAGAAGATTTAATATATGTATGAATTCATATACAAATCCTAGGAAAACGAAGTTAGATGTCGAAGAACAAAAAAATTTCTCTATAAAATTCTGTAGCAAAGTTCTTTACCAAAATTTCAAATGAAATTTCCCAAAATTACTAGGAGACAAATTTTAATAACCTGTCTTTCTAGATCAGTCACCCATCGAATACTTGATAACGAAATATTAAACAACAATTTAAAACTGAAAAGAGCACAACCCTATAAGAAAGAAATACGTAGAATTTCAATAAAAAAGTGCCTTGTCTGGGGTTCAAGTGTCCTGCTAAACATAATTTCGCAAAAAAGTAATTACATCTTCAAATATTAAACAATAGTTAAAAAAGCAAGAAACGAAAAAAACCCGAAATATTTAGAAACTTTTGTCATCTATTTCAGCAAGAAGTGAAATGTGAAAAACTCTCAATTAGGAATTGATTGAGGAGCACTACAGCTAGAAGCATGAAATTAGAAGAACTATGCAAAAAAATAATACAGACAAAAAACACCAAAATAATGCTCAAATTTACTCAACTCTCTCTAATGGAAACAGCTCATAGTTAATATCATTCATCAATCAAAACTGCTAACACAAAACCCACAAAAACAGAAAAACTGCACAATTGCTTTCAAAAATTACAGAAGAACACAAAAACAGATAAAATGTTAAAAGCAAGGCAGATTGGCAAAACTAGCTCAAAATGCTAACTAAAAGTGTAACTTTTGCTCCAGAAGGTCAATGATGCGTTCGAAAGCCCGATAGCTAGTTTATATTAAAAATACACAAAGAGACTTAATTGAAACAAAATGGAGATCGAGCCCGAAATATGCCTTGAAAATGCTGACTATTCCAAAGAAGTGAAATGTACAGAAAACCACTCACTTCTCTCTGCTCTTTAGCAATTTGAACTAAGATCTAAACACTTGGTTTTCACACATTTCACTTCCTTTTTCGAAAACATTCCAACACAATTTTTGGATCCCCATCAATAGTGCTCTTCAAGTTGCGAAAACAAAACAAACCCACTGTGTTAAGAGTGACAATGGACTCACGCACGTAATTCAGTCAAAAGGAAAGATCGGATTAAAGGTCTGTTTGAAGTGAGCAACAGAAATCTTGATGAGGAAATAAAGAAGAGAGCAAGAGAAAGCCTTATATCTAATCTTAAAAGTGAAACAAAGCAGAAAACTGAATATCAGCTTCTGTAGAAGAACAACAATTTATAGTCAACAAGACATATACAAATACAAAAACAAATCAAACAAGAATTTATGAAGAATTAATTTTTTTTAAAACAGTTTTTTTTTCGTTGAAACAATGAGCAAGTGATTACAAAAACATTTACTTAATAGGGTAGTAGATGGTAAAACACACAACCTTGAAAAACGACAATGATAATGTAAAAGAACAGAAGGTAGCAATGTCTGATACATTGGAACTGAAACATACTCTTTGAAAATTTTTTGCATAATATTCATTTACAATACGAAACTAAACCACAAATCTCTAAAACGGAAACATCTATAAAAATTTACAACTTCAGAACGCATATGAAACATTTCAAAAGCTCCGTCAAGGGATAAGTTAACAAAGCAAACAACAAAATCATGCATCAATGAAAGCTCATTTAAATTTGATTTTTTGAAAAACTTATATGGTTTCGATGTCAAAAAATTATCTAAAAACTACAACCACTAAATAATTTTATTCCTGAATTCTATAGAGAAAAAAAATTAGATCTGTTGGAAGCGAGGCAACGAGACTGGAAAAATAATAATTAGAAGCACTGCCCAAAATTGAAAAATGAACTGTTTTTTATTAACAAATGGCCTGGAGGGATTTAAACCTGTTAATTATTACCTCAAAAAGTGAACTACTGCGGTTTTTGTTTTTGGTTGCTGAGGAAGTCTATGACAGTGGTCATTACTGAGACTAAAGAGCAACACAGCATCAAAAACAAAAGCATGCAAAACTAAAACAAATCAATTACTATTCATTAAAATTTTCTTATCAAAGTC
>NC_134478.1:12298733-12480733 GCF_964194025.1 Convolutriloba macropyga | reverse complement strand
GATACACTGAAAAACAATAACCTCTCGAAGTTGAAATTAGAACGAACTTAAATCTCTTTGACTCCTAGTTGTTCTATTTGTATTTATTCCGAATTTACATTTGACGCTCTTATTTTTTACACTAACGCCTATTCAAAACAATTGATATAAAATTAAATATCACCCGAACGGTCAAACACAACCAAACTATACGAACAAAGTTTAATATTTGTTTTGAAAACAAGCAAACAAATTCTGCAACATTGACCGAGATCAAACAAGGAATCAACGATACATATTAATGCAATAATGAATCCGTTTCTGTGTTTACAACAAATATCACTTTTATTTTTCGTCGGCTCATTTCTGCTAAGTGAAACATTCGGCCGCAAGGACTGTCCGAATATTTTTGGGTATAATACATTTGATATCCACCCGCGTGATATAACTGGAAGGTGGTATGAAGTAGCGAGGAGTAAGGTGAAAAGAGAGAAAAACGAGAGATGTGGAATGTGGGACATAACTTCTATTCAAACGCCAAAAGGTTTTGTTGATATTCAAAGTTCATCAATTTTTGTTCTCTTTTTTTCGCAGCTCTATTCAGTATTTTTCAGCGTTCATTTAAATCCTATTGTGCGTTTTGATACCAATGTTTCGACTTTTTTCGTTTGTTAGAACGTTTCTATTTTAGGGTAATTTTAGAGTAAATTTACTGTAACTGTTCATTTTTTCGTATGTATTTTGCATCAACCGTTAGGGTTAAAAGTTAACGTATTTCTTAAGCAAGTTAGGGTAAAGTTAAGGCAGTGAGGTCTTAACTTTTTAAGGTAAAGGTGAAGTTAAGTTAACTGAAGCTAAGGTGAGTTAAAGAAATGCACATTAACCTTAACAGTAAATGCAATTTTAACTATTTTTAACGGTGAATCGACTTTAACTTTATTTAGTATGCGTTCCTGCCTTTAAAAAGTTCTGCACTACTTTTTACGGGGTCTAGGAAAAAGACTTAGTCTTAAACAAACAGGAAGCAAGGATGCTTGTTAATGTGCGTTCGCACATGATGTTGCGACCCAAGCTCATCTACATTTTTGACTTAATTGTCAACCAAATAAAAGGATAACAAAGATAGATTTTTCAGTTTAAAAAAATCGTTACACAACCTGTCTACTAATTGAAATACATAATGCCATGCCTCATTACAGCGCCAACGACATCTGAAAGTAATAAAAACTACGAGACAAAAACAAACAAACAACAAAATTAGCAAAATCAAAAATTTCACGGCAAAAGCTGAATATCTAAATTAAAAGCACCTAGTAACAACGTCAAAAAGCAGTCAGGTAAAACCTTAACTGCTCAAATTTACTTTTGCCTAACTATACAGCAGATGGAATTTTTTTTAATGACACAAGTTGACAAAGAGAACGAACAATGAGGCGAAATTCAAAAATTAATCAACATTTTTTAAACCAAGAAACTTCAAAAGTCTTAAAAATCATTAGATTTTAACTAAAAAATCTTTGATAAAATACTATAAAAGCCCTACAAAACCAAAAGGATCTGTCTTTGATTAGACTAAGCCAAATAAACGAGCTAAACAAAACTAAAAAAAAAAAAAACTATTTGCGAAAACACAAACTTTTGCTACCATTAAAATCATTAGCTATTATCTGAATATTATGTTTTTTTAATTCAACTTTTATTTCGGCTAATTCAACTGAACGATTTATACTGAGAAATTAAATAAGTTTACTTGGGCGATACTTGAAAACAATTAGAACCTGTTATTACGCGATTTTTCTGAAGTAAGAGAAGAAGAAACACAAAAATTGACAAACCGAAAAACGTGAGCAATTGACCATCAAACAAAACATCAGCGACAAACATTATCCGTAGATAGTTTTTTTGAGACAAAAGAAATTGAATGGGACATCTCATTGATGAGAATAGTTTACAATTGGACGTTTCGAAAAAAAAACAACAAAAACTGAAAAATTTGAAGAATATTTGAAAAGGTTTATCATGAACTTCGAGACCACTCGCTTTGAACTGACTATTTTGGGTAACATAATTCATTCGATATTCTATTACAAGTTTTTGATACTTTTACGCAGCCTCTTTAGAACTGCCTAAAGAACAAAAACAGGCAAAAACAGCAAACTCGAAAAATTAGCGAGAAAAGTGTCGAAGTTAATGCCTTCGACACTTTTCTCGCTCATTTTTTTTTGAGTTTCCTGATTTTGCCTGTTTTTGTTTTTTAGCTAGCTCTGTAGGGGCTGCTTAAAAGTCTCATAAACTTGTAAATGAATATTGAATGAATGATGTTACCCAAAACAGTCAGTTCATAGCGAATAGTCTTGAATTTCATGATATACCTCTTCAAATATTCTTCAAATTTTTCAGTTTTTGTTGTTTTTTTTTCCGTCAAATTGTAACTTATTCTCATCAATGAGAGGTCCCATCCAATTTCTTGTATCTCAAAGAATTATCCATTGATAAATGAACTTTTCAATAAAAAGTTTTATTTTTTCAGTTTATTTTTTACAGCAATGGGATTCCTCTTTTTTTATCAACACAACTTCAAAAAATCAACAAATTTGAACAAATACATTAGAACCACGTTTTTTTTTGAAAACTCGTAGTATAAACGACAATAAAATCATTTCAACGTAAGTCATTTAATACGTTAAATTACGCTTCGATGGGATAACAATTTTTGTTTGTCATTCATATTTCATCAATAGAACCTTACAACAATTTATTGACTATGGAAATAACAAAAAGGACAGGCAAAAAACAAAAATTCAGTAGAAAAAACACAGAAGTAAATGTCGAAGCAATTTAAATCATCAACTCGTCTCTGAAAATTTTATCTATGTTCCGTTGAACGTCTTCCCTAAACCAATAGGAACCATAAGTAATAGGACAATGTGACACTATTTCAAAAGGATCCAAAAATATGATAAAATACACGAAAATTTAAAACTATATATGAAAACTCGTTGCATTGAACTAATAGGTAGAAGATGAAACCGCTAAACAGATTATTTTGGCTGCAGTAAAAAGGAAAGGGATCCTGATTAAGATATTACAAAAAAGTTAGGATTGGTTAAAGTTAAAAAAAAATTTCGAAAAATTATTTTTAAATTCTTAACAGCCATTAAAATCAAAGCTTTCAACTGAGGTCAATAACCATGCTCAGTTATAAAAAGATGTGGAAAAAAACCTTGGTCATGCACAGATAACCAATAAGACATCACAATACGTCTTATGACCATGAAAACAACATTCAGTACAAAATTGTGAGAAGAAAATGTTGAAGCCAATTAAACCAATTGCTTTTCTCTGAAAACTTTATCAATGATCCACTGAACGTCTTCTCGAAGCCAATAGGATTAGAATAATGTTTGGATATTGTGTATAATATTTGAATAATGTGATAAGAGTTCAAAAGTAACCAATGATATGATAATATTCAAAAATTAAAAAAAAAAAAAAATGAGATCTTTTGTCATTGACGTCATATAATTAATAGTTAGAATATAAAACCGCTAATCAGATTATTTTAGTAGCAGTAGAAAAGAAGTGGGTCCTGTCAATACTGAGACTGACCAATAAATCAAGAAAACAATTAAGATTGTTTTTTGTTCAAAAAATTTTTCCGAAAAATTATCTCTAAACATTTAACAGCCATTAAAATCAAAAGCATTGAACAGAATTCAATTAACACGCTCAAATATGCTCCGATAGCATGCATGTATTCAATAATACATCACAATAAGTCTTATTACTATGAAAACAACAAAAAAAAACAAGCAAAAACCAAAAATTCAGTAGAAAAGTGCGAGAAGAAAAAGTCACAGCCATTTAAGCCATAAGTTTTTTCTTGAAACTTTGTATGTGATCCGCTGACTGACTTCTTTAAGCCAATGGGAGCTATCAGTATTTGGATAATTTGATAAGATTTCGAAGGTAACCAAAAATACGAAAATATCAAGAAAAATTTAACAAAATTTTTTAAAACCTTGTGTCATTTAAGTCATGTAACCAAAAGTAAAAACACAAGACGGCAAGATTAAATTTGGTCACAGTAGGAAAGAGGAGGTTGCTGTCATCACTGAGACTGAGTTACAGTTCACGATAATAAGTTTAAGATTGGTAATTGTTCAAAAAAAATTTCGAATAAATAGTTTCAAAGTCTTAACAGCCATTAGCTCTCCACTCAAAGCACTAGATATGTTCAGTTAATGCTCATTAGGAAAAATATAGCAATGTGAGTCAATGAGTCCTTAACATAGGACTCCAAAAATTTAGTAAAACCTCAAAAAGAAATTCAAAATTTTATTTAAAATTACGAAAACCCAAAGTCGAGGCCAAAAAACATGAGCAATTCCTTGAAAACGATGTTTTTTGATCATTGGGCTTCATTAGGCTGTAAAAAAGAATTTGTCATTAACGGAACCTCAATATGAAAAGTGATTTGTCTCTAGATGACATAAAAAAGCAAAAAAAATATTAAGAAAAGATTTATAAAAAAGAGCTCTCAAATAGAATTCGAATTTTTTTTGATAGTGAACTTCCCTATGAGACCAAAATTAGTCTTTTCTTCGCCTTTAGTCTAATAGGAACACAAAATTGCTTCATTATGGGGTCAAATTTAATTTTGAATTACTATTTTAGTAGATTATATCTTAATTTGAAGAAAAATTACACTAAAAGTGAACAAATATCCCGTGTTCATACAAAATTTTAATCCTCGAAAAAAAAAGAAAATAAAAAAATTTTTTCAATTCCATATTCTACACTGGACCAGTTTTTATAATGATACAACTCGCATTTCTCTGCGATGAATATAACGGTCGGTCAAAATTGTCTGAACAAGAAAAAACCCATTTGAGTACATAGTTCCCCCCCCCCCCCCACAAGTGGGGTCGGAACAATAAATCTCAAGTTAATATGCACCCATGGATAAAACACTTTAAAACTGAATTTCGGTGGTAACAATTTTTTGATTCTGGTATTTTCATATCAAATCCCGCGGGCCGTTAAGGCATGGCAATGGCCAGCGAGGCATGACCAAATGCGTTTTATGCGCAGCTTTCAAACATTCAAGTGGAGGTTTATTTCCGTCGGCGGTTATTTCAGTGGGAAGTACTTCCTTGGGCTGTTTATTTCCTCTCTTTGCGACAAAGACACGATTTTTGCGACAAAAAAGACAAAGACATTGTAAAATAACCAGTATGTATACTCGTTCATTTGTTTTTGCAGTTTCTCTCACACTGTTAGGCCGTTTTAAATGAAATCAGATCCGTGTTGCGGAGCAAGGGGTGAAATGATATCAGAAATTGATAAGAGAAAACAAACAATTCAAAGTACGTAAAACAGAATTGATTGTAATTTACTCCAATTTTGGTACCTTTATTTGCATACACAGGATGTAATAATCAATCTTTAGCGACCAGTTACAGTGGACACCGTGACTTTAGTCGAGATCAATAACCCTTTGAAAGGGTAAGGAAATGAGGGGGGGGACGCTTATCTATTTAGATCCCCAATTCTGCTTTTTATTTGTTCTTTAACAAAACATTTAGTAAAAAATACCCAACCTCTCAGGATTGTCAAAGTACTCAGGTGCAATCAAGCATAAAAGAATCAACAGAGTACAGCCAGGGACAGCCCGGGAACTTTGACTGAATTCTACCAGAGAAATAGTTGTTTCTTAACATTCAGATAAAAACACAGTTTTGCAAGATTGTTTGATTAGATCTTTCAACCATTAGCTTTCACACCGGGAACGACAGCTTCAAGAAAAGTGTACACGGTACTACCAGGCAATCGGGAAATTTTGGCAGAATGTTACCAAATAAACATTTGTTTATGAACACACTCACAAAACCACTATTTGTGCAAAATTCTTTTGTTAGATCTTTTGACCATTCTTTTTTCAATTTTCACAACAGAGGCCGCTCTGCAGAATTGAAAACAAAGACATCCCGGGTCGAGACCGAATGGTTAACTTGTAAGAACTTGCAAGTTTCTTGCAAAAGATGGTTAACTTGTAAGATTTTGCAAGTTTCTTGCAAAAGAGGGTTAACTTGTAAGAACTTGCAAGTCGAACGGTTAACTTGTAAGAACTTGTAAGTAGAATGGTTAACTTGTAAGAACTTGCAAGGCGAATGGCTAACTTGTAAGTTTCTTGCAAGTTCGTTCCGGTCGAGCACAACTCTTATTGGTTAATTCAATATAAAATTCAGTCATTTACCGTAGAAAGCGCGTGGGAGTTAGTTGCTCAGTTTGGATAACATAATAAAATTCGACCTAAGTAGACAAAATGGTTATTTTTTGAAATTTATCAATTCAAGAGAGTTCCTTTTGCAATTCCATTAAAAAACTGTAGATCGCAATTAGCTTCATCGCGTTCTCAAAAATGTTCCCAAAATATTGACTTTGATTGAATTTTCAAATTCATATGTCAGTATTTAATAATACTTTAGTAATATTAATAATAATAAAATAATTTAGTGGCTCTTCATTTTTATACTTTTTTTTATAATTTATTCACACTTTTCCATATTCGATTTTTTTCAAACATCCATTTACATTCATGTCTTGCAACATTTTATTTACGGTTTCGGGCGTGTGTGTGTGTGTGTGTGTGTGTGTGTGTGTGTGTGTGTGTGTGTGTGTGCGTGTGTGTATGTGTGTATGTGCGTGTGTGTGAGAGATAGAGCGTGTATGTGTGTGTGCGCGCGTGTGTGTGCGTGCGTGGTGTGTGTGTGTGTGTGGGAGTGTGTGTGTGCGAATGGTTAACTTGTAAGTAACTTGTAAGTCGAAGGGTTAACTTGTAAGAACTTGCAAGTTTTTGGAAGAAAAACTTGCAAGGCGATGCATCGCCTTGTAAGTTTCTGCCAGAAACTTGCAAGTTCTTACAAGATAACCATTCGGCCTCGACCCGGGATGTATTACATAAATTTTGCAATTTCCTTCGGGCAGTGGTGGTACGTTAGGCAAGATATGATGGCTTTTTGGTCTTAGTTCTCAAATTTTATTGTCTGTCACAAAAAATACAGACGGGAGCCTCAAATGGGTAAAGATGTGGGCTAGAAACAATTCATTTGAATCAAAACGATTCTGGTAAATGCCAAGAGCATTTTCATCTGGCGAAATATTTATATTTTGAAAAGACTAAAAATATGATTTCAATTGATTTCGGAAACTGCTGTTGAAATAAATCGATTCTCAACGTATTATTGTTTCAGTATTACCGAAAACAATGTTTGGTTTTAGGTGATTGGTGCTGACTTAAACAAAAACAAACGAGTTTAACGCCAAAAACGAAAACACTGATAAAAAATTCGGCTGGAACCTCTTAGAGTTGAAGTAACTGCTTATATTTTAGATTGTATTTTAGCTTTTCAACTCTTCAACAACAAACGCAAGAAGAGATATAACATCAGTATTGCGGTACGAGACAACAGACAAAAGCTAATTTTTTCAGTTCGAACTAGTTTTGAAAATATAACAAAAATCTCATCAAGAATCGATTCAAGACTTTTTAAAAAGAAAACAAACTGACTAACTAATTGCTCTCAAAAAGCAGGCGGGGGATCATTTAATTTAGGTGCGTAGCTTAGAATTTTTTAGTGCACAAGTCGAACCTCATAGGATTCGCGACCCCGAGGATTGATGTCAGAGATCATAACCACTACGCTAGCACGGCTTTGATACTGAAACGCTAGCAACCACTTTTATGTTAGCAAAAATCTTTGCTTCTGAATGAGAGCAATTGAAATCACTCAAAATAAAAAAAATTGAATTGGCAAAAAGTCACCTGAGAATTCACAGAATGTTCTAGAACAATAGCGCAAAATGGTCAAGCGAAAATTTGAATAACAATGGCCAAGACGTTTATAGTAATTGCTTTGTTCGGGAGCATTTAAAAAATCAGAAGGGCAGTTGATAACTTGTTTAAACGATTCGAAAGTGTTTTGTGGAGCTCATATTTTGCGTCTGAATAAAGATTAACAGTGTCAAAGTTTACAATCTGAATAAATTTTGAAAAAAATTTTGCTGTACTATTTTAACTATCTAAACAGCTTCAGCTCGTTCGGAAAATTCGTTCTTGAATTGACTGATTGGTGATGTGTCAACAGTAACCAATCAGAGCAAAGCTCGATGAGCAGTCTTTGCAAGAGTCTGCAAGGTAACTCTCCGTCTCGCTAGATCTAGCAAGGTGGACTTTCAACCTGCATTTTCTTGCAAAATAAATATTAGTAATGCAATAAATCGGCTTTGTGCAAGATTATTCCTAGACCTCAGGAGACAACTAACTGGTCTTTACCATAACACTTTTCCAGACCCGGTATGTTGGGTCGCGCTATACCCTCAATGTGCGACCCGAAGGGTCTGATCAGATGTGGCTTGCGTCTGGCACCTCAACCTGGGTAAAATCAGAGAAAATGTTTTTTTTTTCAGGAGAGAAATACCAATTTGCCCTAATGTCCTATCATTATTTCTTCGGAGACCAATCTCAATTTGGGCTAATTACAGAGCACTATTACAACGGGCAAGTTCTAACTCTTCTTTTCGAACAGAAACGAGGCTACGAAGTCTTCGAATCTAGAGTTATCGGCTATCAAAAAGGCAGCTATATCATTTTGTTTTCGTGTCGGGAAAAGGTCAAGTTCTGGGGGTACACGTACGAATCCAACGTCTGGGTTTTGGGCCGGCATCAATTTCTGGACCCGTGGACCATGGACAAAATTGAGTCGACAATTACGAACGTTACTGGAATTAACGGAAGAAAGCTGGTGGCGCCCTGGAAAGGAACGTGCAGGCTTTCTAAATGGAACCGAAGTCTACCACAAAAGATGGGTTTTTACAACAAAAGTGGTCGAAGGGTGAAAAAAATACACACCGAAAAAATACTCGCTGGATCAGATGCAAAAAACAGAAGTTTCGATTATCATATTAGAGTCTAGTTTCCAGTTCATTAAAGCATAGTTTGCTTATTCTCAAATCACTCAAAAAGTTAAAATTGTTTCATCTAAATCCAAACCCCTTTAGTAGAATTTGACTAAATTTTACTTTTACACCTTTATATAATACAGTATAATAATTATCTACATTTTATATGGGCACTGGGATACTCTTAAAAATGTAAAATTAGTATTCAAATATGCCATAACAAAAATAGTGTTCACGGTGGTCAAAACAAACAGTTCACAAAATTATACGCTTATTGTGAACAAAACTGTTGCAATTCAGCCAATAACCTTTCCATTGTTTTTAAAGGAAAGAAAATTTACATGAAACACGTTCGTGAAAACCCTAAATAGCCAGTTCACGAAATGTTAGATTTTGGAATGTCAGATTTTAGTATATACGTAACGTCTCTGAATGTCTTCAAGTTTAAAACTGCTAAGTTTTTAATACAGTTATCTTGCAAGATCTTGCAAGATAAACGTTATTTGCAAGAGTCTTGCAAGATCTTACAATATAACCGCTGCAGTTCATCTGGGGACATGGATATAATTTAAAACTTGTAATGACTGTGTCTCAATAAAGAACACGTGACTCCGGCACACGTGACTTCAGTATTCTGGCTTACGTATCAAACCGCTGTGGTTTGAATGTGGTTAAACAAATCCCGATTTTTCCCAGTAACCTCACCCGTGTCCGGTATCATTCATGGTCAGTAAAAAAAATGAAAAACCAAACAACTTAAAAAGTCAAACATTATGACAGAAAGCTCCACTAAATCTTGATACTGCAAAGTTTTATATCAAAACCAATTGTTATAGCTGAAAAGCTTAACTCTTAGGATGGTCAAAAACCGATAGGCTCAATAAGCTACATGGCTAAAAACTATCAAAAAACAGCCCATGGGTTCATTCTCATAAAGATAGCGTTCACCAATCAAGAGAGCGACCATTGATAAAGCATAAAGCAAATAGTATTCGTAGATACAAAACTATGTTCAAAAATTTTTCAAAAAAGGAATATTTACTATAAGGACCTGCAAACACCATTTTTTTTGTTTTGGATCCACTGCAGCACTGGTATTGACACAAAAAGGACATACTTTTATTTTGCTGTAGACATCATTGACAAAAATGAGTTCAAATCATTGCACAATTAAATTATCCACCAGGATCAAAGAAACAGAATAGTGTTCAAAGGCAGAGAATTTATTGAAAAACAAAACGAAGTCACCAACAATTTTCGCAGAAGGTCAAAATCAATTAAAACTTTGGAACTGAAGGAAATTCAGCATTTTCTCAGCTGCATTATAGTAAATGAAATCGATTGCAAACAAAAAGCAGCTAAAATAAAGGTAGGATAATGTTTGAATGATGTATACTAAAATGTGAAGAATATGCAGACATTGTAAAAGACAAAGGAACAAAAGAATAACTTTGAATTCTGAAAGTTAAAAAGTAAATTGGAAAAAGTTGAAGCAGAAAAGCAAATACATTTTAGGGAATCGAGGCTTTACAAAAAAGCCATTATCGATTAATCCCGTATCGATTAAAAAAGGAAAAAAATAGTTCAAAAGATTAGAAACATTAATTTTTTTGCAAAAAATGTCAACAAATTTAGAAAATTATACTTTTGAATACCCTAAGAAACTAAGTTCCAAGACATGCCAAAAAATATTTAACTATCAACAACATCAATCTGAAAATTCTTGATGGAGCACACCAACCAAAATTTGAAAAAAAAACAAAACATGTGTACAATTTTAAGAACAAAAAAAAAACGTTTTAAAGAGGCAATCAGTGCATGAACTATAAAAGAGAAGCTGCTCTATGCATTGTTTTTGAAATCAAGTCCACGTTATGATCCGAAACGAAAACAATTAATGAAAATTGGCCCAAAAACTTTTTAAAAAATGAGAATTTTGTGCCCATTTTGAACGAACTTGAAACGTTTTATTAGACATGCAAAAACGCTGTCTAATGCAAAAACATCAAATTCAGAGCTGTACGCACTAAAGCAGCATCGAAAAAAATATATTTCTACAAAAAGGAATTACAAGTGTAAAAAACCGGACCAATTGGACAAAAAACGGCTTAAAATGTTTGTCAATATGCGCCATTCTGTCAAAAAACGGATTATATAAGGTCAAAAAGTCCATGACTGAACGCAGCGCATGATCAAAAACTTGTCTAGTTCAGAAAAAAATAGGTCAGATGGCAATTTTACTCGATTTTGCTCTTAGGTGAAAACGCCGCCTCAACGAATAGTACTTCCGGTAAAAAAAATATCAAGAAAAACAATACTCCTCTTCGAGTCGTAAAAACCAGGAGCACCGCAATATAGCTCCACTCAGCTTGCAGCTTCGCAGCTATAAAGAAGAATTGAGATTCGGTTTTCTTTTATCAGTCTATTTTTTTGCCGGCTCGAAATCCAATCAGGGCAAAAGCCAGGAATTTACGTCATATCTAAGTTGAGGGTCTAACCTAATGCGCAGATGAATTGTTCTGGATGACGTAAGAGTTCTTCTTGGTAAGTTAGTCGACCGTACACGTGAGTGCTCTCAGTCAGTCTATCCTAAAACATGTATATTAACTTGCAATAAATCTGATATCAGATAACCTAAAGATCAAATAACCGAAAGCTTTAACTGCGCCACAAAGTTAAAGTTAATAATCAAGTTCATGAAAAATGTCAAAAACTAAAGTATTTTATGGTCGAGATAACCTTTTTGGTTTCATATCAAGTCACATGCGCCTTAATTAACCATTACTTATTTATAATTTTCGATAACCGGCAGGCGGTTTAAACAAAACCTAAATGGCCTAAATTGCCTTGAAGGTTGATAAAATTTACTCAATGCAACATTAAGATGGTAATTTTTCCGACGCGAACTAGAAGTTAAAACTGTCAATTTTGAAGCTAGGAAAATTGGCCGACAGAGAGTTTAGCCGACAAGGAAAAATGAGAAATTTATCCGACAGTTTTATCATAATTGGTAATAAAAGTCCATAATTGGTCCATAAATCAGTAGTTCGGTTGTGATAGATTCATATCAAGTCCCACGGGCCTCTGAGGTATGACCATGGCCCGCGAGGCATGGCCAGATGCGGTAAAATACAGTCAGACCATAGATAGGCCTTCGTTACACTAGTTGATGAGAAAATTGCGGTATATTTGTCCGCTTACGAAAAAGTGTATTAAATTGGCCAATCAGAGCTTTAGAATATATTTTATTGCTCAATTTACTTAAATTGTCGGTTAAATTTCTCAATTTTTCTTTGTCAGCTAAACGCCCAGTCGGCCGATACGGCGGCCAACGTCATTTTTACTATTAGTATATGCGTACTATCAGTTCGTATGTCTAAAACAATATCTGTAAGAGGTAAGCCTAATTTTGTCCCGCAAAGTACTCTTTAGTCATACAGAAAAGCGAAAAAAAATCAAAAATTTAAAAATTCTCATCGCATAACTGATTTCAGAAGCACGTTTCATTTTCAACTGTTTTGAGGAATTTCCGATACTGTATATCATCATTTTTAAAAAAAACGGATTAAGTACATGATGTACAAGAACATCTAATATTTTACTTGTAGCACTATGCTTTCATTTTGTTTAAACTGGCTACATCAAAGTAATCTTTTCAACAAATCCCCCCTTTTGCAAAAAGGGGCTCTATTCTTGAATAGAATTTAATCGAGCGATTTAATAACCAAGCAGAGACGACTAAACATTCCGTGTATGCTCATACTGTGTTAAACTGGATAGAATAAAATGCGCCATGCTAGGGCAATTAGCCGAATTGGAATACAAAGCGAAAAGAATTTCCGACTCGCGGGTCGTTGGGCGCGCTTCGCGCGCGTCGCGGCTTAGCCGCGATAACCGACCCGCGATTTCCGAATTACATCCCACAGCGCATGAGAGGCATGGCTGTGAACAGCGGTCCGCAATTGAGCTTGAACTGATAATCGGCTATCTAAACTGTAGGCCAGGTAGTATTGTGGTAAAGTATAACACAAAAGGGGTGGCAATTCTTTACTAGGTACCAAGGGGGGGGGGCAATTGTTGAAAAGATCCCATCAAAATTCCAAATTTAACAAATTTTACAGGTATTCAGCAAGGATCAGTTCTGGAAGCACTTCTGATTGTCTTAAACGACCTGCTGACATGGCAACAGCAAGATGATATAAATTTGTATGAATCTGATTATGATGTTAAAAAAGGTTTAATCCATCGTAGTGCCTGATAAAGGGAAAGAAATTGACTCTTAACTCAGAGAAAGCTAAGTACAACAAGCCCTAGACGAACTGGGACGGTTATCTGCTAAGATCTTGCAAGATCCTTGCGAAAAACGGTTATCTGCTAAGATCTTGTAAGAGTCTTGCAAATAACGGTTATCTGCTAAGACGCAAAATTGCAACGGTTATCTGGTAAGACACTTGCAAGATCCTTACCAGATACGCGTTTCATCTTTTTTTGGTTAACGCACCCAAAAAAGTCTGTATTTTCCACCCTATCGAAAAACACAACAGAAAGAGAGGTTTCACCGCAAAAAAACTTTAAAACACGAAATGAGCTACATAAAAAGTATTGCTGTTTGTCAGCAAGGCCAACATTCAAAATTTTTCTGCCTCTCAATTTAAAAAATCCGCGGTTATTTGTGGTCACCTTAAAGACATTCTTTCCTAAAATACTTATCAAACAAGCAGATGCGATTTCATGACATCCTCACAAAAAAGCTGCAGATTTTTGCTTTTTTGGGGTAATGTGGATCAATTTGATCTGATGCAATCAAATACGTTAGTTGAAGAAGGAATTTGTACTCATCGCAAAATAGGTTTCTGTAAAAAAGTTTTTCATACCATTTTGTGCGAAGTCAAGGTACCTAACGAAACACACATACTGAAGAATTGGGTCTATCAAAAGAAATTTTATGTAGAAATCTTTTGATCTGTTCAATGCTACTGACAATCATGTTTTTCCAGCTGATTGAACTCCCTAATCATCAAGCAATTTACTTAGTGGTGGTTTCTTGTCATGAATCAGGTATCAGTTCGCTCTATTTGTTTTTATCATTTGTTGTCCTCTAAAATTAGCACAAAAACTGCACCTTTGCATAAAAAAGTCGAATGAGTAACAAAAAGCATCACAAATTTGTTAACAATCCCGTAAAACTGTTTTAATTACAATTTAAAACAGTGAACATCGTTTGCTGTGCGCCAGAAACACAAATGGGGAACTTCCAAATAAAAGATATAGACCGAATTTTTTGGGGTAGTACAAATAGGTTTCCAGTTTTATTTCAATAAATCAAACAAAAGATTTTTGTTTCGCCAACTAGGTAGCCTATGAACACGTCAAACAACGTTTGTGGTCACCTTGAAGACAATTTTTCTTAATATACTTACCAAACAAACAGATGTGACTTCATGACATCCTCACAAAAAAGCTGCAGATTTTTGCTTTTTTGGGGTAAAGTGGATCAATTTGATCTGATGCAATCAAATACGTTAGTTGAAGAAGGAATTTGTACTCATCGCAAACTAGGTTTCTGTAAAAAAGTTTTTCATACCATTTTGTGCGATGTCAAGGTACCTAACGAAACACACATACTGAAGAATTGGGTCTATCAAAAGAAATTTTTTGTAGAAAATTTTTGATCTGTTCAATGCTACTGACAATCATGTTTTTTCCAGCTGATTGGACTTTCTAATCCTCAAGCACTTTACTTAGTGGTGGTTTCTTGTCATGAATTAGGTATCAGGTCACTCTTTTTGTTTTTATCATTTGTTGCCCTCTAAAATTAGCACAAAAACTGCACCTTTGCACAAAAAAGTCGAATGAGTAACAAAAAGCATCACAAATGTGTTAAAAATCCCGTAAAACTGTTTTAATTACAATTTAAAACAGTGAGCAGTGTTTGCTGTGCGCCCGAAACGCAAATCGGGAACTTCCAAATAAAAGATATAGACTGACTTTTTTGTGGTAGTACAAATAGGATTTCCAGTTGTATTTCAATCAATCAAACAAAAGATTTTTGTTTCGCTAACTAGGTAGCCTAAGAACACGTCAAACAACGTTTGTGGTCACCTTGAAGACAATTTTTCTTAATATACTTACCAAACAAACAGATGTGACTTCATGACATCCTCACCAAAAAGCTGCAGGTTTTTGCTTTTTTGGGGTAATGTGGATCAATTTGATCTGATGCAATCAAATACGTTAGTTGAAGAAGGAATTTGTACTCATCGCAAAATAGGTTTCTGTAAAAAAGTTTTTCATACAATTTTGTGCGATGTCAGGGTACCTAACGAAACACAAATACTGAAGAATTGGGTCTATCAAAACAAATTTTATGTAGAAATCTTTTGATCTGTTCAATGCTGCTGACAATCATGTTTTTCCAGCTGATTGAACTTTCTAATCATCAAGCAATTTACTTAGTGGTGGTTTGTGGTCATGAAACAGGTATCAGTTCGCTCTTTTTGCTTTTATCATTTGTTGCCCTCTAAAATTAGCACAAAAATTGCACCTTTGCACAAAAAAGTCGAATGAGTAACAAAAAGCATCACAAATGTGTTAACAATCCTGTAAAACTGTTTCAATTACAATTTAGAACAGTGAACAGTGTTTGCTGTGCGCCAGAAACACAAATGGGGTACTTCCACATAAAAGATATAGACTGACTTTTTTTGTGGTAGTAGAAATAGGATTTCCAGTTGTATTTCAATCAATCAAACAAATGATTTTTCTTTCGCCAACTAGGTAGCCTATGAACACGTCAAACAACATTTCTGGTCAACTTGAAAACATTTTTTCTTAATATACTTACCAAACAAACAGATGTGACTTCATGACATCCTCCCAAAAAAGCTGCAGATTTTTGCTTTTTTGGGTTAATGTGGATCAATTTGATCTGATGCAATCAAATACGTTAGTTAAAGTAGGAATTTGTACTCATCGCAAACTAGGTTTCTGTAAAAAAGTTTTTCGTACCATTTTGTGCGATGTTAAGGTACCTAACGAAACACACATACTGAAGAATTGGGTCTATCAAAAGAAATTTTATGTAGAAATATTTTGATCTGTTCAATGCTATTGACAATCATGTTTTTCCAGCTGATTGAACTTTCTAATCATCAAACTCTTTACTTAGTGCTGTATTGTTGTCATGAATCAGGTATCAGGTCGCTCTTTTTGTTTTTATCATTTGTTGCCCTCTAAAATTAGCACAAAAACTGCACCTTGGCACAAAAAGTCGAATGAGTAACAAAAGGCATCACAAATCTGTTAACAATCCCGTAAAACTGTTTTAATTACAATTTAAAACAGTGAACAGTGTTTGCTGTGCGCCAGAAACACAAATGGGGAACTTCCAAATAAAAGATATAGACTGATTTTTTTTGTGGTAGTACAATCAGGATTTCCAGTTGTATTTCAATCAATCAAACAAAAGATTTTTGTTTCGCTAACTAGGTAGCCTATGATTACGTCAAACAACGTTTGTGGTCACCTTGAAGACAACTTTTCTTAATATACTTACCAAACAAACAGATGTGACTTCATGACATCCTCACAAAAAAGCTGCAGATTTTTGCTTTTTTGGGGTAATGTGGATGCTTTTTTGGGGTATTGTGGTAAAGTATAACACAAAAGGGGTGGCAATTCTTTACTAGGTACCAAGGGGGGGGGGGCAATTGTTGAAAAGATCCCATCAAAATTCCAAATTTAACAAATTTTACAGGTATTCAGCAAGGATCAGTTCTGGAAGCACTTCTGATTGTCTTAAACGACCTGCTGACATGGCAACAGCAAGATGATATAAATTTGTATGAATCTGATTATGATGTTAAAAAAGGTTTAATCCATCGTAGTGCCTGATAAAGGGAAAGAAATTGACTCTTAACTCAGAGAAAGCTAAGTACAACAAGCCCTAGACGAACTGGGACGGTTATCTGCTAAGATCTTGCAAGATCCTTGCGAAAAACGGTTATCTGCTAAGATCTTGTAAGAGTCTTGCAAATAACGGTTATCTGCTAAGACGCAAAATTGCAACGGTTATCTGGTAAGACACTTGCAAGATCCTTACCAGATACGCGTTTCATCTTTTTTTGGTTAACGCACCCAAAAAAGTCTGTATTTTCCACCCTATCGAAAAACACAACAGAAAGAGAGGTTTCACCGCAAAAAAACTTTAAAACACGAAATGAGCTACATAAAAAGTATTGCTGTTTGTCAGCAAGGCCAACATTCAAAATTTTTCTGCCTCTCAATTTAAAAAATCCGCGGTTATTTGTGGTCACCTTAAAGACATTCTTTCCTAAAATACTTATCAAACAAGCAGATGCGATTTCATGACATCCTCACAAAAAAGCTGCAGATTTTTGCTTTTTTGGGGTAATGTGGATCAATTTGATCTGATGCAATCAAATACGTTAGTTGAAGAAGGAATTTGTACTCATCGCAAAATAGGTTTCTGTAAAAAAGTTTTTCATACCATTTTGTGCGAAGTCAAGGTACCTAACGAAACACACATACTGAAGAATTGGGTCTATCAAAAGAAATTTTATGTAGAAATTTTTTGATCTGTTCAATGCTACTGACAATCATGTTTTTCCAGCTGATTGAACTCCCTAATCATCAAGCAATTTACTTAGTGGTGGTTTCTTGTCATGAATCAGGTATCAGTTCGCTCTATTTGTTTTTATCATTTGTTGTCCTCTAAAATTAGCACAAAAACTGCACCTTTGCATAAAAAAGTCGAATGAGTAACAAAAAGCATCACAAATTTGTTAACAATCCCGTAAAAGTGTTTTAATTACAATTTAAAACAGTGAACATCGTTTGCTGTGCGCCAGAAACACAAATGGGGAACTTCCAAATAAAAGATATAGACCGACTTTTTTTGGGGTAGTACAAATAGGTTTCCAGTTTTATTTCAATAAATCAAACAAAAGATTTTTGTTTCGCCAACTAGGTAGCCTATGAACACGTCAAACAACGTTTGTGGTCACCTTGAAGACAATTTTTCTTAATATACTTACCAAACAAACAGATGTGACTTCATGACATCCTCACAAAAAAGCTGCAGATTTTTGCTTTTTTGGGGTAAAGTGGATCAATTTGATCTGATGCAATCAAATACGTTAGTTGAAGAAGGAATTTGTACTCATCGCAAACTAGGTTTCTGTAAAAAAGTTTTTCATACCATTTTGTGCGATGTCAAGGTACCTAACGAAACACACATACTGAAGAATTGGGTCTATCAAAAGAAATTTTATGTAGAAATATTTTGATCTGTTCAATGCTATTGACAATCATGTTTTTCCAGCTGATTGAACTTTCTAATCATCAAACTCTTTACTTAGTGCTGTATTGTTGTCATGAATCAGGTATCAGGTCGCTCTTTTTGTTTTTATCATTTGTTGCCCTCTAAAATTAGCACAAAAACTGCACCTTGGCACAAAAAGTCGAATGAGTAACAAAAGGCATCACAAATCTGTTAACAATCCCGTAAAACTGTTTTAATTACAATTTAAAACAGTGAACAGTGTTTGCTGTGCGCCAGAAACACAAATGGGGAACTTCCAAATAAAAGATATAGACTGATTTTTTTTGTGGTTGTACAAACAGGATTTCCAGTTGTATTTCAATCAATCAAACAAAAGATTTTTGTTTCGCTAACTAGGTAGCCTATGATTACGTCAAACAACGTTTGTGGTCACCTTGAAGACAACTTTTCTTAATATACTTACCAAACAAACAGATGTGACTTCATGACATCCTCACAAAAAAGCTGCAAATTTTTGCTTTTTTGGGGTAATGTGGATCAATTTGATCTGATGCAATCAAATACGTTAGTTGAAGAAGGAATTTGTACTCATCGCAAACTAGGTTTCTGTAAAAAAGTTTTTCATACCATTTTGTGCGATGTCAAGGTACCTAACGAAACACACATACTGAAGAATTGGGTCTATCAAAAGAAATTTTTTGTAGAAAATTTTTGATCTGTTCAATGCTACTGACAATCATGTTTTTTCCAGCTGATTGGACTTTCTAATCCTCAAGCACTTTACTTAGTGGTGGTTTCTTGTCATGAATCAGGTATCAGGTCACTCTTTTTGTTTTTATCATTTGTTGCCCTCTAAAATTAGCACAAAAACTGCACCTTTGCACAAAAAAGTCGAATGAGTAACAAAAAGCATCACAAATGTGTTAAAAATCCCGTAAAACTGTTTTAATTACAATTTAAAACAGTGAGCAGTGTTTGCTGTGCGCCCGAAACGCAAATCGGGAACTTCCAAATAAAAGATATAGACTGACTTTTTTGTGGTAGTACAAATAGGATTTCCAGTTGTATTTCAATCAATCAAACAAAAGATTTTTGTTTCGCTAACTAGGTAGCCTAAGAACACGTCAAACAACGTTTGTGGTCACCTTGAAGACAATTTTTCTTAATATACTTACCAAACAAACAGATGTGACTTCATGACATCCTCACCAAAAAGCTGCAGGTTTTTGCTTTTTTGGGGTAATGTGGATCAATTTGATCTGATGCAATCAAATACGTTAGTTGAAGAAGGAATTTGTACTCATCGCAAAATAGGTTTCTGTAAAAAAGTTTTTCATACCATTTTGTGCGAAGTCAAGGTACCTAACGAAACACACATACTGAAGAATTGGGTCTATCAAAAGAAATTTTATGTAGAAATCTTTTGATCTGTTCAATGCTACTGACAATCATGTTTTTCCAGCTGATTGAACTCCCTAATCATCAAGCAATTTACTTAGTGGTGGTTTGTGGTCATGAAACAGGTATCAGTTCGCTCTTTTTGCTTTTATCATTTGTTGCCCTCTAAAATTAGCACAAAAATTGCACCTTTGCACAAAAAAGTCGAATGAGTAACAAAAAGCATCACAAATGTGTTAACAATCCTGTAAAACTGTTTCAATTACAATTTAGAACAGTGAACAGTGTTTGCTGTGCGCCAGAAACACAAATGGGGTACTTCCACATAAAAGATATAGACTGACTTTTTTTGTGGTAGTAGAAATAGGATTTCCAGTTGTATTTCAATCAATCAAACAAATGATTTTTCTTTCGCCAACTAGGTAGCCTATGAACACGTCAAACAACATTTCTGGTCAACTTGAAAACATTTTTTCTTAATATACTTACCAAACAAACAGATGTGACTTCATGACATCCTCCCAAAAAAGCTGCAGATTTTTGCTTTTTTGGGTTAATGTGGATCAATTTGATCTGATGCAATCAAATACGTTAGTTAAAGTAGGAATTTGTACTCATCGCAAACTAGGTTTCTGTAAAAAAGTTTTTCGTACCATTTTGTGCGATGTTAAGGTACCTAACGAAACACACATACTGAAGAATTTGGTGTATCAAAAGAAATTTTATGTAGTAAACTTTTGATCTGCTCAATGCTACTGACAGTCATGTTTTTCCAGCTGATTGAACTTTCTAATCATCAAGCACTTTACTTAGTGGTGGTTTTTTGTCAAGAATCAGGTATCAGGTCGCTCTTTTTGTTTTTATCATTTGTTGCCCTCTAAAATTAGCACAAAATTTGCACCTTTGCACAAAAAAGTCGAATGAGTAACAAAAGGCATCACAAATGTGTTAACAATCCTGTAAAACTGTTTCAATTACAATTTAGAACAGTGAACAGTGTTTGTTGTGCGCCAGAAACACAAATGGGGTACTTGCACATAAAAGATATAGACTGACTTTTTTTGTGGTAGTAGAAATAGGATTTCCAGTTGTATTTCAATCAATCAAACAAAAGATTTTTCTTTCGCCGACTAGGTAGCCTTTGAACACGTCAAACAACATTTGTGGTCACCTTGAAAACAATTTTTCTTAATATACGTACCAAACAAACAGATGTGAATTCATGACATCCGCACAAAAAAGCTGCAGATTTTAGCTTTTTTGGGGTAATGTGGATCAATTTGATCTGATGTAACCAAATACGTTAGTTGAAGAAGGAATTTGTACTCATCGCAAAATAAGTTTCTGTAAAAAAAGTTTTTCACACCATTTTGTGCGATGTCAAGGTACCTAACGAAACACACATACTGAAGAATTGGGTCTATCAAAAGAAATTTTATGTAGAAAACTTTTGATCTGTTCAATGCTACTGACAATCATGTTTTTCCAGCTGATTGAACTTTCTAATCATCAAGCACTTTACTTAGTGGTGGTTTTTTGTCAAGAATCAGGTATCAGGTCACTCTTTTTGTTTTTATCATTTGTTGCCCTCTAAAATTAGCACAAAAACTGCACCTTTGCACAAAAAAGTCGAATGAGTAACAAAAAGCATCACAAATGTGTTAACAATCCTGTAAAACTGTTTCAATTACAATTTAGAACAGTGAACAGTGTTTGCTGTGCGCCAGAAACGCAAATCGGGAACTTCCAAATAAAAGATATAGACTGACTTTTTTGTGGTAGTACAAATAGGATTTCCAGTTGTATTTCAATCAATCAAACAAAAGATTTTTGTTTCGCTAACTAGGTAGCCTATGAACACGTCAAACAACGTTTGTGGTCACCTTGAAGACAATTTTTCTTAATATACTTACCAAACAAACAGATGTGACTTCATGACATCCTCACAAAAAAGCTGCAGATTTTTGCTTTTTTGGGGTAATGTGGATCAATTTGATCTGATGCAATCAAATACGTTAGTTGAAGAAGGAATTTGTACTCATCGCAAAATAGGTTTCTGTAAAAAAAGTTTTTCATACCATTTTGTGCGATGTCAAGGTACCTAACGAAACACACATACTGAAGAATTGGGTCTATCAAAATAAATTTTATGTAGAAATCTTTTGATCTGTTCAATGCTACTGACAATCATGTTTTTCCAGCTGATTGAACTTTCTAATCATCAAGCAATTTACTTAGTGGTGGCTTGTGGTGATGAAACAGGTATCAGTTCGCTCATTTTGTTTTTATCATTTGTTGCCCTCTAAAATTAGCACAAAAACTGCACCTTTGCACAAAAAAGTCGAATGAGTAACAAAAAGCATCACAAATGTGTTAACAATCCCGTAAAACTGTTTCAATTACAATTTAGAACAGTGAACAGTGTTTGCTGTGCGCCAGAAACACAAATGGGGTACTTCCACATAAAAGATATAGACTGACTTTTTTGTGGTAGTAGAAATAGGATTTCCAGTTGTATTTCAATCAATCAAACAAAAGATTTTTCTTTCGCCAACTAGGTAGCCTATGAACACGTCAAACAACATTTGTGGTCACCTTGAAAACAATTTTTCTTAATATACTTACCAAACAAACAGATGTGAATTCATGACATCCGCACAAAAAAGCTGCAGATTTTAGCTTTTTTGGGGTAATGTGGATCAATTTGATCTGATGCAAACAAATAAGTTAGTTAAAGTAGGAATTTGTACTCATCGCAAACTAGGTTTCTGTAAAAAAAGTTTTTCGTACCATTTTGTGCGATGTTAAGGTACCTAACGAAACACACATACTGAAGAATTGGGTGTATCAAAAGAAATTTTATGTAGTAAACTTTTGATCTGCTCAATGCTACTGACAATCATGTTTTTCCAGCTGATTGAACTTTCTAATCATCAAGCAATTGACTTAGTGGTGGTTTGTTGTCGTGAATCAGGTATCGGTTCGCTCTTTTTGTTTTTATTATTTGTTGCCCTCTAAAATTAGCACATGAACTGCACTTTTGCACAAAAAATTCGAATGAGTAACAAAAAGCATCGCAACTGTGTTATTAATCCCGTAAAATTGTTTTAATTACAATTTAAAACAGTGAACAGTGTTTGCTGTGCGCGAGAAACACATATGGAGTAATTCCAAACAAAAGATAAAGACTGACTTTTTTGTGGTAGTACAAATAGGATTTCCAGTTGTATTTCAATCAATCAAACAAAAGATTTTTGTTTCGCTAACTAGGTAGCCTATGAACACGTCAAACAACATTTGTGGTCACCTTGAAGACAATTTTTTGTTCCTAATATGCTTACCAAACAAACAAATGTGATTTCATGACAACGAAACACACATACTGAAGAATTGGGTGTATCAAAAGAAATTTTATGTAGTAAACTTTTGATCTGCTCAATGCTACTGACAATAATGTTTTTCCAGCTGATTGAACTTTCTAATTATCAAACAATTTACTTTTTGGTGGTTTGTTGTCATGAATCAGGTATCAGGTTGCTATTTTTATTTGTATCCTCTGTTGCCCTCTAAAAATTAGCACAAAAACTTCACCTTTGCACAAAAAAGTCAAAAGAGTAGCAAAAGCATCACAGATGTGTTAACAAGCCCTTAGAACTGTTTTACTTACAATTTGAAACAAGGAACAGTGTTTGCCGTTCACCAGAAACACAAAATTGATACTTCGAAATAAAAGATATAGACTGACTTTTTGTTGTGTTAGTACAAATAAGATTTCCAGTTGTATTTAAACCAATCATACAAAGAATTTTTCTTTTGATACCTAGACAGCCTGTTATCACAAAAGACAACACTTGTGTTCACCGTAAAGACAATTTGTCCCAATATACTTACCAAACAAGCAGTTGTGCCTTCATGACAACCCGCACAGTATGGCTACAGATTTTTGCTTTTTGGGGTAATGTGGATCAATTCCGAGTGGTGCCATGAAATGAGCTAGTTGAAGTATGAATTTGCACTCATTGCAAGATAGTGTTCTGAGAAAAGGTTTTCCATGTCACCTTAACTGACGTCAAGGTACAAAACGATACAACCATACTGCGGAAAGGTGTCTATGAAATGAAATATAATGTAGACACTTTTTTATTTGTTCAATACTACTGGTAATCATTTTTTCCTACTAATTGAACTTTCTAACAATCAGACAATTAACCCGTTGATAATATGTTGTCAGGAATTTGGTATTGTGTCACTCTTTTTTTGTATCATTTTTTAACCTCTAAAAATAAGAACAGAAACTGCACCTTTGCACAAAAAAGTCATTTGAATAGCAAAAGGCATCACTTTTTGTGTTACCAATCCTTTATAACGGTTTTAATTATAGTTAGGAGTAGTGAACAGTGTTTGCCGTGCATCAGAGACATAAGTGGGTCACTTCAAAATAGAAGATATAGACTGACTTTTTTATTGGGTTGTACAAATAGGATTTCAAGTTGCATTTAAGCAAATCACACAAAGAGTTTTTCATTTTGCTACCTGGACACCCCACTAACACACAAAACAACATTCTTGGTCCCAATCAAGGGGGTACAAAAGAGACAAAAGATTAAGACTAAAATTTAAAAAATTTGGACTGATTTTTCATTGTAGTGGTAAAAATGATATTTCCCGTTTTTTTTTTCAAAAAATCATGCAAACAAATTTTTTTGTTGCCTAGAGTTGCTATCAAGTCCAAATACATTAAGCATGGTTACGAATGGTTTTCATTACTATACTTACCAAAAAAATGGATGCTAAATAATGACCTCTGTTATCATTTGTTTCTTTTTTATTTTTTTTTCTCGAAATTGATCATTATGGAAGTTATCGAAAATTTGTGTTACACATCATGTGTTTGATGGATTCTCCAAAACTCAGATTACCAATTTGAACGGGCCTAGTTGAATTTGTCAGTCACTGAACAACTTTTGCGCTCAGTGTTTAGTTGTTTTCTGAACAAAATATCATTTGTTGCAATAAAAAAAGAAATTCAGGAGCATGATGTTTTTTCTGAATTTGAACCAAAGATGAATAGTTTTTTATCAAAAGGTAGGTTTTTAATACATTTTAAAAAATATATTCTAACTCTCAATTTGATTTTCCGATCACACACAGGTCTATAAGGTAGTTTGAAAGGACATTTTGCATAGTTTTTCAAGAAAAATTACTCAACTAATTGAGCAAAATTTTGGCTACAGTTTACTGTTTCATTCATATCTTCTGAAGTACTCAACCAAATATCATAAATGAGACTGTATTTTGTTTGTATTGAGACCATCTAGCTGGTTATTGATAGCGAAGTTTGCGAATTGGCATCAGCAGGAATTGATCAAGGTGTAAAATTGAGAAAGATTAAATTTTCGTTGGATTTTCTGAGCTGATATAGTTATTCTTGTATTAAGCGTCGTGGTTACCTGCAAATTATGTTTTTCAAGCGTTGCTTGGGTCAATGAAGCTATTTAGAACATTAGTTTTCAGCGATTCAACAATTTTTCTTTTTTTGTGAAATCATGAAATTTTGTTGATAGTGTTTTTTTTTGTCAAAACACAAAACACCCTGGCCTTTACGGCGAAGTGGGAAATATTTTCTCACTTCGCGGTAGAGGTCTTGGGTGTCCAGTAACTAGCCAGTGGCTGTCGATTTCGTCCAGAATTACGTCCGAGACGCACATTTCAGTCATTTTGTAAGAATTTACGAGAATTTGGGCCGTAATAATAGCCCAAAAATTGGGGTACGCTTCATGTGTTTGACGATTTCTCGAAAACTACTGAACCAAATTGGACGGGCATTGTCTTATTTTGTTGGCACTTAACCCCTCTTGCTTGCAGTGTCTAGTTGGTTTCTCAAATCGTCCTAATCAAAAAGTTATTAATGATTAAATTTGAAAAAAGTCGAATTTTCGGGCTATATTGGGTGACCAAAATTTCGGTACAACAAAACACGCGATTTATCCAACAAGTGTTAGTGATTTAGAATCCCCAGTTAGTGGGGAGTCTCCCCATATATATTTTGTATGTAGTTTTACGTAGTCCAGGTGGTCAATTTTAGCGAAACCTGCGCCGTACTCTTCATATTTAGTCATTTGGTACGGTACCTTTTTGTTGGAATATCTCCTCGTAGAGTGAACCGATTTTTGATCTGTTTATTGGTTTGAACTCTGCGTGAGCCGTACTTGAATCCCTGTAAATGGCGTTTTGTTTCTTTCAGCTGTTTTCGAGAAATTGGCCAGGACACATACCTCCATTTTGCCCTATTTGTGTCCGGGTACATTTCAGGTATGTACATGTTAGACCAACAAAAAAGACGAATTTAGCCCCGCGAATTAGTTCTTTAGACTCCCCTGATAGTGAGGATTCTCCTCATATATGTTTTATAGTGCGTTTTCCGTAATTCAGAAGGTCAATTTTAGCTCTGAAAGTGGCGTATCTCTCTTCTGGGGTCAGTTGGTACGGTACCTTATTTTTACTATAACTCCTCGAAGAATGCACCGATTGGGCTCATTTTTTAATATGATGCGTATCTCAAGCAGTGCTACAAACTGTACTAAGGGAGTTAATTTTTGTTCAGATGTTTTAGAGAAATTGGCCAGTAAACTTGCCCTCGTTGTAGGCCCCAGAAGAGGTTGACACCAGCGGGTGACACCGTTGACAACTTGAAGCTTTGAACTGTGTTTTAAAAAATTAGTGTTTTGAATAGCCCGTCAAACGTAGATTCCGAATATGTATACTTTATATTGCGTTTTCAGAGATTTAGATGGTCAACTTTAGCTCTGAAGTCAGGCCACCTCGCTTTTTGGTCATTTGGTACGGTACCTTATAATTGCTATAACTCCTCGAAGAATGCACCGATTGGGCTCATTTTTTAATATGATGCGTATCTCAAGCAGTGCTACAAAACTGTATTAAGGGCGTTTTTTTGTTCTGCCGTTTTAGAGAAATTGTCCAGTAAACTTACCCTCGGTTTTAGCACCTGAAACGGTTGACACCATCCGTCACCACCTTGAAGCTCTGTCAGAAATCGATTTCAAGCTTGTTTATTGGTTCGTTAGCCTCCTTATATAATGACAAAGCTTTCTAGCTATTATTTGTAATTTGTTTGACACATTTTCAATTCAAATTTTAGCTCTGAGGGTGGTGTACCTCCCCTCTAAGGTGATTTGGTACGGTACCTTAATTTTGAAATATCTCCTTGTAGAGTGAACCGATTTTGAATTTGTTTGATGATTTGTTTGAACTCACCGTAAGCCGTACTTTAATCACTGCAAAATTGGTTTAGTTTCATTAAGGCGTTATTGAGAAATAAGTGTGTATTTTAGCGAAACGTTAGTCGCTTTAGGTCAGTTTTGGACTTTGGTACCGTACTTAGTTTTGCTAATTTCTCATCCTAGGGTAAACTGATATTAGATCTCTTTTTTGATTTGAACTGAGCATAAGCCGTACTTTAATCCATATAAATGGCGTTTTCTTTTTGTCGGCCGTTTTTGAGAAATTGGCCCGGAAACATACCGCTATTTTCCCATTTTGGTGACCGGTGTGATTCACGTTTCTACTTGTAAAGTTTAATCAAGGACTTGCTTGAATGAATTGAGGGCCCTCGTAGGAGTGTAATAGTCCAAGTAATTGCTAAAAAAGAACTGAATTTTGTTTTGGCTGGTCTACCAAAAAAGTACTTGTTACGTTGTCAAATTTCGCGCTCAAAAAATATGCTTGTTCAGTTTTATAAAAAAGTGATTTTCAATTTAGTCAAGGACTTGTTTGAATGAATTGAGGGCCCACGTAGGAGTGTAATAGTCCAAGTAGTTGCTAAAAAAGAACTGAATTTGGTTTTGGCTGGTCTACCAAAAAAGTACTAGATACGTTGTTAAATTTCGGGCTCAAAAAATATGCTTGTTCAGTTTTATAAAAAAGTGATTTTCAATTTAGTCAAGGACTTGTTTGAATGAATTGAGGGCCCACGTAGGAGTGTAATAGTCCAAGTAGTTGTTAAAAAAGAACTGAATTTGGTTTTGGCTGGTCTACCAAAAAAGTACTTGTTACATTGTCAAATTTCGCGCTCAAAAAATATTCTTGTTCAGTTTTATAAAAAAGTTATTTTCAAATTAGTCAAGGACTTGTTTGAATGAATTGAGGGCCCACGTAGGAGTGTAATAGTCCAAGTAGTTCCTAGAAAAGAGCTGGGTTTTGTTTTGGCTGGTCTACGAAAAAAGTACTAGATACGTTGTTAAAATTCGTGCTCAAAGATATGCTTGTTCAGTTTTATAAAAAAGTGATTTTCAATTTAGTCAAGGACTTGTTTGAATGAATTGAGGGCCTACGTGGGAGTGTTATTGTCCAAGTAGTTCCTAGAAAAGAGCTGAATTTTGTTTTGGCTGGTCTACCAAAAAAGTACTTGTTACGTTGTCAAATTTCGCGCTCAAAGAATATTCTTGTTCAGTTTTATAAAAAAAATATTTTCAATTTAGTCAAGGACTTGTTTGAATGAATTGAGGGCCCACGTAGGAGTGTAATAGTCCAAGTAGTTCCTAGAAAAGAGCTGGGTTTTGTTTTGGCTGGTCTACGAAAAAAGTACTAGATACGTTGTTAAAATTCGTGCTCAAAGATATGCTTGTTCAGTTTTATAAAAAAGTGATTTTCAATTTAGTCAAGGACTTGTTTGAATGAATTGAGGGCCTACGTGGGATTGTTATTGTCCAAGTAGTTCCTAGAAAAGAGCTGATTTTTGTATTGCTGGTCTACGAAAAAAGTACTTGTTACGTTGTTAAATTTCGGGCTCAAAAAATATGCTTGTTCAGTTTTATAAAAAAGTGATTTTCAATTTAGTCGAGGACTTGTTTGAATGAATTGAGGGCCCACATAGGAATGTAATAGTTCAAGTAGTTGCTAAAAAGAGCTGAATTTTGTTTTGGCTGGTCTACGAAAAAGTACTTGTTACGTTGTCAAATTTTGCGCTCAAAAAATGTTCTTGTTCAGTTTTATAAAAAAGTGATTAACAATTTAGTCAAGGACTTGTTTGAATGAATTAAGGGCCCACGTAGGAGTTTAATAGTCCAAGTATTTCCTAAAAAAGAGCTGAGTTTTGTTTTGGCTGGTCTACGAAAAAAGTACTTGTTACGTTGTCAAATTTCGCGCTCAAAAAATATTCTTGTTCAGTTTTATAAAAAAGTGATTTTCAATTTAGTCAAGGACTTGTTTGAATGAATTGAGGGCCCACGTAGGAGTGTAATAGTCCAGGTAGTTTCCAAAAAAGATCTGTGTTTTTGATCTAGACTGCTTTGAAAAAAAAAGATTTATGTGCGTTAATTTTCCGAGATATCCGAGAGTTTGTATTTCCTAATTTTAGCAAATTTGTCTTTAACGTTGGTCAAGGTGTTGTTGAATTGAAATGAAACGTAGGTGGATTGTTAGAAAACAAGAAGACTTTATAAAGGATGCATAGGAAAAAAATTAAGGTTTTGAGGCGTTCCTTTCCAATTTTTGCGAATTTCTTTGTCCTTTTCAATTGGGTTAAGGACTTGTTTCCCTAAATAATCGAATGTTCTTTTTCAAGATTTGCTCTGGTCTTCCTGCCGCTTAACATGACCCGCAATTATCAGCGCAAAATTTCTAAGCCTTTCCAGGGCTACAGAATTGATTTTGCTATTCAATCGATCAAAGCTGGATCATCAATAAGGCTGGCCTCGAGAAATTTTAACGTACCTTATTCAACGCTAAGAAGAACACTGAAAACTAATGTTGAGAGTTACGCGTTAATTAAAGTCGGTCGACCTTCATTCCTAACCTATTATCAGCAAAGAACTATTTTCAAGGCTCTTACATTTCACTTAAGCACGTTTTCACAGTTACGCAAGAAGATATTTACTTTTGTTGGAAATATGAACGTCAAAATGCCAATTAGTTGGAAAAGAAACCGGACAGCTGGGATGGACTGGACTCTCTCATTTCTCAATAGATTCATTAGTTTGAAAATGTTTGTTAAGAAAGGAAAAAGCTACCATGAAACGCAGTTTACATGCGTTAATTGTGTAAGGTTAATGAACAGGTCTTTAGTCAAGTTTGTTTGTGAAAACTGTTGTCTCTGCACGTGCAAGAATTGCTTTGCTCGTGAAAAGTATCAATGCTGTCCAGTTGATTACTTAGCTATTTTTCATCTGACTTCGGGTGATCTGTCAATAACTCTTGACTTCTGGCAATCTAAATTTTCTCTAAAATTTAAAATGTTGTCTAAAATTTAAAATGTTCTCAACAGTCTTTCGCTTTTATTTATTCTAGATGTTCTCTCATTTCCTCCAAACTTTGAAATTGGTTTATCTTTCAGGTTTGTTTTGTATTTTATCCTCTGAAGCAACTTTGACTCAATCATCTTGTCGCCTGACTCTTCAATAAAATCAAGTGAGTTACATCTCTTTACAATTAGACAATAATCTTTATAATACACTGATGCTTGTTTTGAAAGAAATTAACTCCTTGCGTTTCCAACGGAACAAATGATAGATTTCCTGTTTTTTGACATGTTCCATGGAAGTGCAATGAGCTAATTTCTTTCAAGTTTTTCTTGTGTTCCGCGGTAGCGCGGGAAACGTTTATTGTGCTTATATGGTTTTTATAATTTCTCTGTTGTGATTTAGCTCTTCAAAATGAGGTAAGAATTGTATATCAAATGTTATTGGTAGCAATAACAAAAGCCCAGACAGAATATAAAAAAAGGAAAGTGGCTTCTTGAAAGTGAAGCTATATTGATCTCATCGTGTTATTTTTTGAACTTTTTTTAACCTGTTTATCTAGATTTTTCGACGTTAATTAAAATGCCTTCGGCAAAATAAATAATTTTTAAATCTGTTATTAATAGCCGCACAGCGATAGCTGGGGCTATTATTGGCCTTCTCTTGGTTTTTTAGTTCGTCGTCGCGATTTTTGTTACGACCATATGACGTCACAATCACTTCAAACCTGTTTGAACATCTCTTTTTGTTCATTCGTTCATGCAATTTCAACTGAAGTGCGTGCGTGACGTCATTTTTCGCTCTTATTGGATCGATTTTTTATTCATTCGCGTGATTAAAATTTTGGTCACACGACTTACCTCACTCTCAAAAATGACTTCCTCTTTTTGAAATTGTCTTTTATTTACTTTAATTCAAAGAGAGAAGGTCAAATTGGTGTGTGTCACTCTAAATGAAGGTTATTTGAGAGCAACTCATAGAGGCTGCAGATCTACGAAGCTATTACGGCTATTTTCTGGCAATCTGCCAGCTATGTTTAATATCTTTCGCAACTGGCATTTTATCATTTTTGCGCTTTTATTAAAACATTTCTATTGTATTTTTTTATTTCTTTGAAATTGTTTAGAATGAGCTCTCAACTTTCAAAGAACAATAGCAATACCAAAAAATTCAACGTTGTCAGACCGAAATCGATACGACAAGCTAGTAAAGTCGATCCGATCGAATTTCCGGCCAATCACGCCTTCCTTCTCTACTTTGAGTGTGACGGCAAGTTCTCTCTTGTTGAGCCTAATCACAGTAGCTGGCCAGTTCATCTCCGTAGCTCTGATAAGTTGTCATTGCATTACACGGACGTTGAATTTAAAAGCGCTGAGAAACCGGGTAAATCCGACACCGGAAAAGTAATTACTAACGGCCTGAAAAAGTTATCGAACGGGTTGGCGATTACATGAATCTACAAATAGACTTTGGAATTCAGCCAGAGGATATGAACTTGACCGCTGTCTTTCAACGCGTCTATAAGGAGTTAGAGGATGAGAAAGAAAATACTTTGCCGTTGACACAAAATTCGAAAAAGGTGCGAGAAAATGCTGCCAAATCGATCCTAGTTAACGATAATGAGCAAGAAGCCGATGAACTCGAACCCAATGACGAATCGGACAAATCAGATAACGGCGACAACCCCGATGAACCCGTTTTTCCTAATGCCAACACCCAAGATGCAGGTGTGGCAAAAGATGTGCCTGCTTTGACCACTACAAAACTGGTTAATAATTTTTTTCGTAACTCAAGCACAGATTTTTACCGTTTCTCAAAAAGTTACATTTGATTAAGATGGTCTTCAAATTGCGTTCATGATTTTTCATAACTCTCCGGTTAAGAAATTTAGTTGGTAGCAACTGAAATAACAGCGAAAGTTATATGTTTTTAGGACGTGCTCGTTAGTCGCTTTGAAAGAGTTATGGAAAGAATTGAGGCGAGACTTGATAGAAACGACAAATTGCTCGATGAGATGACAAAATTTGCGAGAAGAGCTTTAGATGAAATCTACCAACTCTCTGAAAATACGGTTCCCCTAAAGAGGAGAAGCGAAGTCGTAGACGAGGCTAATGAAGAGCAAAATAAGCCTGAGTTGTTGTACGGTGAAATCAACTTGCTGGACCAGGGTGGGGCAACTCCAGTTGATCAAGCTCACAACATAGCGAAAGCTCTTTGGTCTGCCGAGGAAAGAATCAAGGTGTGTATTGATCCGAAACGAGCATTGAGTAAGAATTTCGATAGGGAGGCGTCTGACGAGGAGAGGACGAAGTTGTATCGTCAAGCAGTAGAAATGGTTTTTGCTGACAACTTCTCAGAAAAACTCTATAATAAGACTTTGCGTTTGGTAAATCATAGATTTCGTGAGAAACGTGTGCAGCCGAAGGTAGCTTCTGCTTGAATTGTTTCCCGGAAAAGATTAGGAATGCTGAGTAGCGGTAAATTATTCTTTAAAGTTGCAGTTTTGTCACTTGATTTTTGAAGTTGCTTTGATCCTAATTTAACGGTTGAAACGCCTGATATAGTTTTTTTTGTTGATAACTGCAAAGGATTGGCTGAGCGTTGCTTTATTGCTGTCTCTCAACAAAAAGCTCGTTTAAAGGAGCTCTTAACTATTTAATTTATGTGTAGAAAAATTGTGCAATTGAGGCCGCGGCTGACTGGTTCTAGATTAAAAAATCGCAAAAAAATCGAATTGTCGAAAGTTATTTAACGTCTATTTTTTTCAGAAATTATATTTTTTGGCGTACTTCATATAGAGACCGATTAGCCAGTCTTTCGCAGCGTTATCGGCAATTTTCTTAGTTTTTATCGATATAGTTCAAGATTTTCATGCAAAAAATATACTTCAGGTCATAATGGAGAGTCTCATTGAAAACTTTGAGCAAATTATTTTGTCCCTTGAAAACCTGGAGAGGAGCTTGAGAAAAAGCAATATTGGTGAAATCGAATCATATAACCGGCTGCTTGAGGTCTCGGAGCGCCTTTCAAAGTTGGTAAGTTCAATCAATTTTTTTTGCCGCGATGCCTTCCAATTTTTTGTTATAAATGAAAGCGAAACGCCGGTTTTTATTTTTTTTAGAACGACGATAGAGGAAAAGCTGTTAGAGGGAATCGTGACGCAAAACTTGTCTACAAAGGTATCAACCTTCTTGATTACAAAGGACCTAACAATTATGGTGCTGTTGGTCGTTTTATTTCGCGCAAAATGCTCAGCAAAGAGCAAAGGATCAAAACATGCTGTTTCGGTCAACGATCGAACGAGATGCACGAGGGACGTGAGATGGCCTTTAAAGAAGATGAATACTATTTCAAAGGTTTCGTGTTGAGTATTTGAAACAGGTTTTCCAGTAAAAAATAATTGATTTGTTTTAGAAGCTGTCCGGCATATATGTGGTGATAGTTCATATGCTCTACGAAGAGCAAAGGATGCGGCAAACTCCTTAGGCCGACATGAGCGTAATCGGCAAAATTTGAAACAATAACTGTTGTTCCATCGAGAAATTTAGTTTTCTCGGTCTCAGCTTTTTTCATTACTTGACTTGATTCCTCATTTTGAAACTGCTTTTCCTCATCCAGAACTTGTTTTCAGAGAAAAACATGTCAGTTCTTGATCACAGCAAATTCAGAAAGTATCTTTCTGTTGCTAAACAGTTTGATAATTTTCCTCTCTTGTGGCAAGATGTTGCTTCAATAGACAAGCGATTAACAGAAAAGTGGGTGAACTTTGATAACATTGTAGCACATAGTGTCCGCCTTGATACAATACAAGAAAATGATCATGGGAGAGACGTGGAAAGCTTCCTCAATGCAGAATACGGCAAAAGTCTCCGGTCAGTGTGCTTTAATAGAGTAAATTACCTTGAAAACAGTTTTTATACTCCATTAGGCTTGTTTGCAAAATCTGATATCACACATCGTGAAGAAGTTCCTGGAATCATAGGTTTTTTGTTAGAAATAAAGCCAGACGAGGTGATTGAAGGCTTGAATGATTTCCCCATTATCACAAGTTCAAGGATAGGTATTGAGTGGATGATGCTAGGTCCCATATCCTTCATAAATGCATCCTGTAAACCAAACGTTGCTTATGTTAAAGTGCGTAAATTAATGGTATGTTTCCACTTAGAGATATAAAAGCCGGTGAGGAGCTCACGATGTTTTATGGAAACCATTATTTTGGCATTTATAACATCGAGTGTTTGTGTCCACATAGAATTATGCATGGTAAACCTTTTCCGGAAATTCCTAGAAAACGGAGAAAGCCTAACGAACCGTCAAATAAAGTTGCTGATTTTCAAACAAGATTTTCGAGACAGGGGTTACCTTGCAGGGCTAGAATTGTCTTCCCCGAATTTTTTGAGGAAGAAATAAAAGATAGTTTCCTTACATATGAGGCGGTCTTTGGCTCACTTGATATGTCTGAGTCTGCCGACGCCACCACATGTACCCTAAGCGCTAATTTAGTTCCCGGGCCGCTTGATGTAGAACCGTGTGCTGTAGAGCCCACGGCTCCGGATAGTTCCAAAACTGACCAAACAGTTCTTTTTTTACTGATTCTCCCAACGTTCTAGAAGCCAATAGATGTTCTTCTCCTGTTCAATTAAAAAGTTTTGAGGCAAATGATGATTCCTGTGAAGCGATGCAAACAGAGGAATCTTTAGACATAGAATTGTACGAAGGAGCGGATATTGGTTATGACGAATTCATGAAAAAATTTGAATCGGTCTGTAATCAGCATAAGTTTTCTCAATCGGCACGAAATGATGTTTTGAAGATGTTTGCTAGCACATTGCCCCGCCCTAACAAAATTTTTGCTGAATTTCCCATAACCAATATGCCACTGGTAACAATCAAAAAGTCATCTGATTATACGTATGTTTTTGTTGACCTACTTGCACAGATTGAAAGAAATGTAAACAGAAACTCTTGTTATGTTAAGAAAACCTGGTCTGCTTCCTGCTCATGGGAGTTTTCTACTGACTTGTTTTCAGAAGGTGAACTTCAGTTAGTTTTAAACACAGATGGAGCTCCAGTTTTAAAATCCCGAAAAATCTCCATATGGCCTATTTGGGTTCAAGTTTTCAACTTACCACCTGTTCCAAGATCAAGTTTGTCTAATCTGTCCCTATTAAGATTATGGTACGGTACTTCGAAACCAGATTTTAATCAACTGCTTTCGTATGTCTCCTTAGAGCTAAGCAACATCTGCAATTCAACTATAGAGCATCAAAAGCTTGGTCGGATTAAGTTAAGGGTGAGATCGATTATCTGTGATATGCCCGCCACTGCGTACGTTTTGTGCATGAAACAGCACATGGGATATAATAGCTGCCCCCGTTGCTTCATTAAAGGTTATCACAAAAACAAGCGGATGTTGTTTAAAGTCAATAAGGCGTTTATTCTCCGAGAAAATGACAGTTTTAAAAAGTGTGGTATTCTAGCCGACAAACTAAAACAGGTTGTGTCGGGAGTAAAATCGTCGACGCCGTTAAATAGTTTTCTCAGCCTACCATGGGATTGCCCCGTTGATCCGATGCACCAAGTTTTTCTTGGTACTGGTAAAGTGTTGTCTAAAATGATAATATCTCTTGTGAAAGGAAAACTTACGACTTTGTTGCAGGGAAAAATTTCAAACTGTAGGGTACCCTTCGATTTTCTTCATCGACCAAAAAAATTAAGCGAAGTAAAATTTTGGAAGGCACATGATTTCAAGTTATTTTTTTTTCATAAAGGCCTCTTAGTTTTTTATCGCTTAGGCATTTCCGATTTGCACTATGTAAGTTTCTGCCGGCTGAGCATAGCTATACGATTGCTCTCAGACTTTTACTATAAAGAGGAAAATCTGGAAAAAGCCAATGCGCTAATAGATTCGTTTTTTTCTACTTTTTTGGAACTTTACGGCGAAGACTCACAATCTTTAATTTCAAAACAATGAGACACCTTATAGAACAGGTGAGAAGGAATGGCCCGCTTTGGCTGTTCTCTGCTTTCTGTTTTGAGTCAGCAAATCATCATCTCCTCTCCGCGCTCTCAGGTACAATCAAAAATCCCGAAAAAATGGTTGACAGATTTTTTAAGCATCAAGCTTCTTACGATGAGTTTTGGCAAGCAGAAAAATCAAGTAAAATAGCATGTCTAACAAATTTCACTAAAATAACCGACCTAGTCAAAAAGTTTTGCGACGAACAGAAAGTTGAACTTGTCTTCAGCAGGTACGTAGGCAATAAAAAAAATTTCATCACTTTCCTATTCACGTCTGAATGACAATTTAGGCGAATGCATTATCATGTTAAAAAATGGTAATTTTGTCTTGCTTGAATGTTTTGCTAGAAAACTGGAGAGTTTCTATGCAATTTGTCGATTTTTTAAACGAGCCGAGGAAATTGATTTTGGTTTACAGGCAAATGTTTTATCATTTTCATATGCATTCAAGTTAGAAGAGGCTGGGAATCTAATTATGATAAGCGTTGATGAATTGCAATTCAAAACAATTGTTCTACCTGAGGGTTCAACGTATCTTGTAAGTGTTTTGAAAGAAGGTTTCGAGCACAATTAGTTTTGATAGTCAACTTTTTTTTGCTTCGTGAAAGTTTTTTTAGATTAAAAGCCCGTTTTGAGAAATAATGATACTGCTTAGATTTTTTATTAGGTGTAATCCTGCAGCTCAGAGAAAGAAAGAGACAATACCTTCATGCATCAGGTAAAAACTAATCAGGGTTCATAAAATCAAAAAAATTTCATTCAAATGTGAAAAATCAAACCTTTCCTTTCGAAAGAAGTGTTCTGTCTGGTATTTTTGCTACCAAATTTGAGTTATGACTGCTTGCGTAAAAGTAATTGCTTAATAACTGTTTAGCTCAATTCTTATCATCGGCGATTCGAATGTGAGACGTCTCCGTGATGACACCGTGAACGATCCGGAACAGGGCCTTTTCGACATCACATTTCTCGCGTTTGGCGGCTTGCGGTCAAACGAACTAGGTCCCATGTTCAGCTTGGCAGCTGCTCAATATGAATATGTAATAGTAGCGTGCGGCAACAATGATCTCACTGCATTCCACAATAGGCCTGCAGCTTCTCCCTCAGATGTGTGTACTAACTTGTCTGCCTTTGCTAATGTCCTCAAGTCAAAAAATGTTGAGTGCGCTGTCGTCGGTATGGCTCGTAGTGGTGATATTGATCCTAGAATAGTACATGAAACGAACTCTCTCCTTTACAATTTTCTTGGAGACCGGTATATACCATGTAAACTGAGACTCAAACATATGCTAGAGAATGATGATGTTCATTTCAATTTCAACGGCGCCCGTGATTTCCGGGCTATGCTTCTAAGAGTAATTAAAAAACGTTTTGGGCTTTGATAACATTGACTTTTGTTTGTCATTGATGTTTGCTTTCTAAGTTAAATTGAGTTTTAACTTGTTGCATTTTCTACTTCAGTTTTTATGTTCTAGTTTTGAGCTATCAGTAGAGATACCTCACCGTTGTTCGATAAATTGATATACTGTTTGCTCCACGCATTGTGCTGAATGACTTTTTTCTGGAGCTTCTGTCCTGATTTGTTTGAAATGCTTTTTTAAGCTATCTGTAGAGATAGCTCATTTTCTCTGCTGTTATTGATTTTTTTGAGGCGCTGACGAAAAGGTCTAAAAGCTCTTTTTGAGTTTGTTTTCTTAAGTATTGCAGGTTCAATTTTTAAGTGATGTATTTAGATAGTTTTATGAGGGTTTTTGAAGTTTCTGTGGCTTCTTTTTCTGTACCTTTGTCCTGATGTGTTTCGAGGCTAATTTTGAGCTATCTGTAGAGATAGCTCCTCACATGTGTTGTTATTGATTATTAATGGCGGGCAGTGACGAAAAGGTCTAAAGGCTTTTCTCCAGTTTGATTTCTTTGTTTTGAGCGTTTATTGTTGAGTGATGAGTTTTGTTAGTTTGATGAGGTTTCTTTTGGTCATAATTTGTTGCTCCAACTCTGATGATTGCTTGATAATTATTCATGAGCTTGTTTGTTCCTCCTGTTTGGCCTTGTAGCTCTCTATGAAACTTTGTTGGTTACTTGTGTTCTATTTTCATTTTTTTTTTATAATTATCTGTGACGCGCTGTGATGAACAAGTTGAAAAATTCCTGTTGGCTTTTGTCTTTCTAATGTTTGTTGAAATTGTTGTAGAATTGTTGATATTGATAAATCGATTTAATAGTTATAGTTTTATGCTCCAATCTGAACCATGTTCACTAAATAGCTTCTTTTTCTGGAGCTTTTGTCTCGATGTTTTTCAAACGCTGATTTTGAGCAATCTGTAGAGATAGCTTCTCACCTCTGCTGTAATTGATTTCTTTATTGCGGGCCGTGACAAAAATTCTAAATTCTCTTCTCCAGTTTGGTGTGTTTGTATTGATTTATTATATTTGAGTGATATATTTTGATTGTTTGATGAGGTTTTTTTCATATTTTTTGCTCCAATTCTTATGGTTACATTATAATTGTGCTGCAGTTTGTTTCTTCTGAATTTTTCTATGATATTAAGTATCATAAAAATGGTTGCTTGAGTTTGTTTACTTTTTCTGTAATTTTCTGTGACGCGCTGTGATGAACAAGTCTCGAAAACATCCTGTTTTTTGTCTTTTCTAGGATTGTGAAATTTGTAGAATTGTTGAAGATTAGTGTGTGAGGCTTCAACTATGCTCTTTCCGTTGTTTATGCTGAGCCGTGACGAAAAGTTGTAAAGGTTCTTGTCGTTTGGTTTCTTTTTTTGGGCGTTTATGTTTGAGTGATGTATTTTGATAGTTTGATGAAGTTTCTTTTGTCATAATTTGTTGCTTCAAATCTGATGATTACTTGATAATTGTTCATGAGCTTCTTTCTTCCTCCTAATTGGCTTTTTAGTTCTATATAAATTAACATTCGTTGATTGTGTTTCAATTTTGTTTTTCTGTAATTATCTGTGACGCGCTGTGATGAACAATCCTCTCAAATTTCCTCTTGGTTTTTGTCAATTTTCCTTATAATAATAGTTGAACTTCGTCTTGTTTTTCACTGATTTGTTGAAATCTTGTTTGTCACGTTCCATTGAGTGGTTTCCTTTATCGAGGTTTGTTCAGTTTGCTGTTGCTGCGAGCTTTCAACATTTTGTTTCGCTAACTTTTTTTCCTCGTTCTGATTTGTTGTTTCAACTGTTTTATTTTCGTTTGATTTGGTTTGGTTGAAAATCAATGGTTTCTTTATCGTTTGTTTTGCTTTCTGCTGGTGTTATAATTTCTTTGTTCTTTAATTTTAGTCTTGGTCTGATGTTGTCATGCTTGTACTTCTTCCGTATCTGTCCCTCAATTTTTTGGTTTGTTGTTTTGGTTTCGTGTTTTCTTTCGTTTGTTCTGAAGCGTTTTCTATTGGATGCTCTATTGCTGAAACCTTCTGTTTTGTTCTGAGCGCGTCATCAATGTTCCGATGTTTTGAGTCGTGTTTCTCGAGCTTTCTACTGGTCTGCAATGAGTAGTTTGCTCCTTGTTTTAATTTTCTTATGCTACGCTTGAATTGTGCAAATCATTAGCTCATTTTTTTTGTTTCGATCTCGTTTGTCTTTTTGTTTTCTTAAATGAATTGTTGCTTGATTGAGTACTTTTGTTTGTTTTTGTTTATTAACTCTTTGCAGTTTAATATATGTTCTGAGCGCGTCACAATTTGATTGATTTCTTTGTTCCTTTTGTTACTTTTCATTGATTTTTGCTGTGTTTTTTTCCTGAATAGATTTAGTTTATCATTTTGACTGTTTTGATGGTTATTCCCTGATTCAATGATTTTTCTTCAATAAATACAGAGATGTGCGGTAATGATTTTGAAAATCTGAGCACTGATTTTTGCGTTCTCAAATCGCCAAAACTAAAACTGTTTTTAAAAAAATAGTTGTCTTCAATCGGGTCAAGGAGTTGTTCAAATCGAACCCAATTGATATCCCAGACTACCAGTACTATTTAGGTTGGAATGCAAAACGAATGGTCAGCCTAACTTCCATAGTAAAAAAGTTCGTATTTCAATCGTAAATATCGGCTTTTTCGCTTATTATATATTAAAAAATAGTTAAATTTTATCGGATCTTAGAGTTGTTTAAAGAAAACCAAATTGATATCCCAGACTACAAGTACTATTTAGGTTGTAATGCAAAAAGATTGGTCCGCCTAACTTTCATAGAAAAGAAGTTCGTATTTCAATCGGAAATATCGACTTTTTCGCTTATTATATTTTTAAAAAAAGTTAAATTTTATCGGATTAGGGAGTTGTTCAAAGTGAACCACATTGATATCCCAGACTACCAGTTTTATTTAGTTTGTAATGCAAAAAGAATGGTCCGCCTAACTTTCCTAGAAAAAAGTTCGTTTTTCAATCGGAAATATCGAGTTATTCGCTTATTCTATTTTCAAAAATATAGAATTTTTATCGGATCAAGGAGTTGTTCAAAGTGAACCAAATTGATATCCCAGACTACAAGTACTATTTAGGCCGTAATGCAAGAAGAATGGTCCGCCCAACTTTCCTAAAAAAAGTTAATTTTTCATACGGAAATTTGCTATTATTTCGTTTAAATTGCCATTATTGAATTTTAAAAATAGGTCTTTTTCGTCGGGTCAAGGAGTTGTCCAAATCAAACCAAACTTGGTATGGTGTATCCTCTGTATACATAGAGTCTGAAACAAAAAGATTTTTTGCTATATCTGGCCAAGGAAAAAAGTTAGTTTTGCATACGGAAATTTGCGAATTTCGCGATTAGCGAATTTTAAAAATAGGTATTTTTCATTGGGTCAAGGAGTTGTTCAAAGTGAACCAAATTGATATCCCTGACTACCAGTAATATTTAGGTTGTAATGCAAAAAGAATAGTCCGCCTAACTTTCCTAGAAAAAAAGTTAGTTTTTCATACGGAAATTTGCTAGTATTTCGTTTAAATTGCAATTATTGAATTTTAAAAATAGGTCTTTTTCGTCGGGTCAAGGAGTTGTCCAAATCAAACCAAACTTGTTATGGAGTATCCTCTGTATATATAGAGTCTGAAACCAGAAGATTTTTTGCTATATCTTGCCTAGGAAAAAAGTTAGTGTTGCATACGGAAATTTGCGAATTTCGCGATTAGCGAATTTTAAAAATAGGTCTTTTTCATCGGGTCAAGGAATTGTCCAAATCAAACCAAACTTGGTATGGAGTATCCCCAGGGTAGGAGGATCTTAGGAAAAAAAGAATTTTTGGTAAAGCTTGCCTAGGAAAAAAGTTAGTTTTTCATACGGAAATTTGCTATTATTTCGTTTAAATTGCAATTATTGAATTTTAAAAATAGTTCTATTTCGTCGGGTCAAGGAAAGTTCAAATCGAACCAAACTTGGTAGGGAGTATCCCCTGGTTATATAGAGTCTGAAACAAAAAGATTTTTTGCTATAGCTTGCCTAGGAAAAAAGTTAGTTTTGCATACGGAAATTTGCGAATTTCGCGATTAGCGAATTTTAAAAATAGGTCTTTTGTATCGGGTCATGGAGTTGTTCAAAGTGAACCAAATTGATATCCCAGACTACCAGTACTATTTAGGTTGTAATGCAAAAAGATTGGTCCGCCTATCTTTCATAGAAAAAAAGTTAGTTTTTCATACGGAAATTTGCTATTATTTCAAATAAGTATTTTTCAAAATAGGTCTTTTTTATCGGGTCAAGAAGTTATTCAAATCGAACCAAACTTGGTATGTATTATTCCCTGTATATACAGTGTCTAAAACAAAAGGAATTTTTGCTATAGCTTGCCTAGGAAAAAAGTTAGTTTTTCATACGGAAATGTGCGATTTTTTCGAATAACTTGAGATTATTGAATTTTTAAAATAGGTCTTTTTCGTCGGGTCAAGGAGTTGTCCAAATCAAACCAAACTTGGTATGGTGTATCCTCTGTATATATAGAGTCTGAAACTAAAAAATTTTGTGCTATATCTTGCCTAGGAAAAAAGTTAGTTTTGCATACGGAAATTTGCGAATTTCGCGATTAGCGAATTTTAAAAATAGGTCTTTTTCATCGGGTCAAGGAGTTGTTCAAAGTGAACCAAATTGATATCCCTGACTACCAGTAATATTTAGGTTGTAATGCAAAAAAAATGGTCCGCCTAACTTTCCTAGAAAAAAAGTTAGTTTTTCATACGGAAATTTGCTATTATTTCGTTTAAATTGCAATTATTGAATTTTAAAAATAGGTCTATTTCGTCGGGTCAAGGAGTTGTCCAAATTGAACCAAACTCGGTATGGAGTATCCCATGTGTACCTAGAGTGAAAAACAAAAAGAATATTTGGTATAGCTTGCCTAGGAAGAAAGTTAGTTTTTCATACGGAAGTTTGCTATTATTTCAAATAAATAATTTTAAAAATAGGTCTTTTTCGTCGGGTCAAGGACTTGTCCAAATCAAACCAAACTCAGAATGGAGTATCCCATGTGTACCTAGAGTGAAAAACAAAAAGAATTTTTGGTATAGCTTGCCTAGGAAAAAAGTTCGTATTTCAATCGGAAATATCGAGTTATTCGCTTATTCTATTTTCAAAAATATAGAATTTTTATCGGATCAAGGAGTTGTTAAAAGTGAACCAAATTGATATCCCAGACTACCAGTACTATTTAGGTCGTAATGCAAAAAGATTGGACCGCCTAACTTTCATAGAAAAAAAGTTCGTATTTCAATCGGAAATATCGACTTTTTCGCTTATTATATTTTAAAAAATAGTTAAAATTTATCGGATCTTAGAGTTGTTTAAAGTGAACCAAATTGATATCCCAGACTACCAGTACTATTTAGGCTGTAATGCAAAAAAATCGGTCCGCCTAACTTTCATAGAAAAAAAGTTCTTATTTCAATCGGAAATATAGAGTTATTCGCTTATTCTATTTTCAAAAATATAGAAATTTTATCGGATCAAGGAGTTGTTTAAAGTGAACCAAATTGATATCCCAGACTACCAGTACTATTTAGGTTGTAATGCAAAAAGAAAGGTCCGCCTAACTTTCCTAGAAAAAAAGTTAGTTTTTCATACGGAAATTTGCTATTATTTCGTTTAAATTGCAATTATTGAATTTTAAAAATAGGTCTATTTCGTCGGGTCAAGGAGTTGTCCAAATTGAACCAAACTCGGTATGGAGTATCCCATGTGTACCTAGAGTGAAAAACAAAAAGAATATTTGGTATAGCTTGCCTAGGAAGAAAGTTAGTTTTTCATACGGAAGTTTGCTATTATTTCAAATAAATAATTTTAAAAATCGGTCTTTTTCATCGGGTCAAGGAGTTGTTCAAAGTGAACCAAATTGATATCCCTGACTACCAGTAATATTTAGGTTGTAATGCAAAAAAAATGGTCCGCCTAACTTTCCTAGAAAAAAAGTTAGTTTTTCATACGGAAATTTGCTATTATTTCGTTTAAATTGCAATTATTGAATTTTAAAAATAGGTCTATTTCGTCGGGTCAAGGAGTTGTCCAAATTGAACCAAACTCGGTATGGAGTATCCCATGTGTACCTAGAGTGAAAAACAAAAAGCATTTTTGGTATAGCTTGCCTAGGAAAAAAGTTCGTATTTCAATCGGAAATATCGAGTTATTCGCTTATTCTATTTTCAAAAATATAGAATTTTTATCGGATCAAGGAGTTGTTAAAAGTGAACCAAATTGATATCCCAGACTACCAGTACTATTTAGGTCGTAATGCCAAAAGATTGGTCCGCCTAACTTTCATAGAAAAAAAGTTCGTATTTCAATCGGAAATATCGACTTTTTCGCTTATTATATTTTAAAAAATAGTTAAAATTTATCGGATCTTAGAGTTGTTTAAAGTGAACCAAATTGATATCCCAGACTACCAGTACTATTTAGGTTGTAATGCAAAAAGATAGGTCCGCCTAACTTTCATAGAAAAAAAGTTCTTATTTCAATCGGAAATATCGAATTTTTCGCTTATTATATTTTAAAAAATAGATAAATTTTATCGGATCTTAGAGTTGTTTAAAGTGAACCAAATTGATATCCCAGACTACCAGTACTATTTAGGTTGTAATGCAAAAAAATCGGTCCGCCTAACTTTCATAGAAAAAAAGTTCTTATTTCAATCGGAAATATAGAGTTATTCGCTTATTCTATTTTCAAAAATATAGAAATTTTATCGGATCAAGGAGTTGTTTAAAGTGAACCAAATTGATATCCCAGACTACCAGTACTATTTAGGTTGTAATGCAAAAAGAAAGGTCCGCCTAACTTTCCTAGAAAAAAAGTTAGTTTTTCATACGGAAATTTGCTATTATTTCGTTTAAATTGCAATTATTGAATTTTAAAAATAGGTCTATTTCGTCGGGTCAAGGAGTTGTCCAAATTGAACCAAACTCGGTATGGAGTATCCCATGTGTACCTAGAGTGAAAAACAAAAAGAATATTTGGTATAGCTTGCCTAGGAAGAAAGTTAGTTTTTCATACGGAAGTTTGCTATTATTTCAAATAAATAATTTTAAAAATAGGTCTTTTTCATCGGGTCAAGGAGTTGTTCAAAGTGAACCAAATTGATATCCCTGACTACCAGTAATATTTAGGTTGTAATGCAAAAAAAATGGTCCGCCTAACTTTCCTAGAAAAAAAGTTAGTTTTTCATACGGAAATTTGCTATTATTTCGTTTAAATTGCAATTATTGAATTTTAAAAATAGGTCTATTTCGTCGGGTCAAGGAGTTGTCCAAATTGAACCAAACTCGGTATGGAGTATCCCATGTGTACCTAGAGTGAAAAACAAAAAGCATTTTTGGTATAGCTTGCCTAGGAAAAAAGTTCGTATTTCAATCGGAAATATCGAGTTATTCGCTTATTCTATTTTCAAAAATATAGAATTTTTATCGGATCAAGGAGTTGTTAAAAGTGAACCAAATTGATATCCCAGACTACCAGTACTATTTAGGTCGTAATGCAAAAAGATTGGTCCGCCTAACTTTCATAGAAAAAAAGTTCGTATTTCAATCGGAAATATCGACTTTTTCGCTTATTATATTTTAAAAAATAGTTAAAATTTATCGGATCTTAGAGTTGTTTAAAGTGAACCAAATTGATATCCCAGACTACCAGTACTATTTAGGTTGTAATGCAAAAATATCGGTCCGCCTAACTTTCATAGAAAAAAGTTCTTATTTCAATCGGAAATATCGAGTTATTCGCTTATTCTATTTTCAAAAATATAGAAATTTTATCGGATCAAGGAGTTGTTTAAAGTGAACCAAATTGATATCCCAGACTACCAGTACTATTTAGGTTGTAATGCAAAAAGAAAGGTCCGCCTAACTTTCCTAGAAAAAAAAGTTAGGTTTTCATACGGAAATTTGCTGTTATTTCAAATAAATAATTTTAAAAATAGGTCTTTTTCATCGGGTCAAGGAGTTGTTCAAAGTGAACCAAATTGATATCCCTGACTACCAGTACTATTTAGGTTGTAATGCAAAAGGAATGGTCCACCTAACTTTCCTAGAAAAAAAGTTAGTTTTTCATACGGAAGTTTGCTATTATTTCGTTTAAATTGCAATTATTGAATTTTAAAAATAGGTCTATTTCGTCGGGTCAAGGAGTTGTCCAAATTGAAGCAAACTTGGCATGTTGTATCTCTTGTGTACCTAGAGTGAAAAACCAAAAGAGTTTTTGGTATAGCTTGCCTAGGAAAAAAGTTCGTACTTCAATCGGAAATATCGACTTTTTCGCTTATTATATTTTAAAAAATAGTTAAATTTTTTTGGATCTTAGAGTTGTTTAAAGTGAACCAAATTGATATCCCAGACTACCAGTACTATTAAAGTCGTAATGCAAAAAGAAAGGTCCGCCTAACTTTCCTAGAAAAAAAGTTAGTTTTTCATACGGAAATTTGCTATTATTTCGTTTAAATTGCAATCATTGAATTTTAAAAATAGGTCTATTTCGTCGGGTCAAGGAGTTGTCCAAATTGAACCAAACTTGGCATGTAGTATCTCTTGTGTACCTAGAGTGAAAAACCAAAAGAGTTTTTGGTATAGCTTGCCTAGGAAAAAGGTTCGTACTTCAATCGGAAATATCGACTTTTTCGCTTATTATATTTTAAAAAATAGTTAAATTTTTTTGGATCTTAGAGTTGTTTAAAGTGAACCAAATTGATATCTCAGACTACCAGTACTATTAAGGTTGTAATGCAAAAAGAAAGGTCCGCCTAACTTTCCTAGAAAAAAAGTTAGTTTTTCATACGGAAATTTGCTATTATTTCGTTTAAATTGCAATTATTGAATTTTAAAAATAGGTCTATTTCCTCGGGTCAAGGAGTTGTCCAAATTGAACCAAACTTGGCATGTAGTATCTCTTGTGTACCTAGAATGAAAAACAAAAAAAATTTTGGTATAGCTTGCCTAGGAAAAAAGTTCGTATTTCAATCGGAAATGTCTACTTTTTCGCTTATTAAATTTTAAAAAATAGTTTAATTTTATCGGATCTTAGAGTTGTTTAAAGTGAACCAAATTGATATCCCAGACTACCAGTACTATTTAGGTTGTAATGCAAAAAAAATGGTCCGCCTAACTTTCATAGAAAAAAAGTTCGTATTTCAATCGGAAATATCGACTTTTTCGCTTATTATATTTTAAAAAATAGTTAAATTTTATCGGATCTTAGAGTTGTTTAAAGTGAACCAAATTGATATCCCAGACTACCAGTACTATTTAGGTTGTAATGCAAAAAGATAGGTCCGCCTAACTTTCATAGAAAAAAAGTTCTTATTTCAATCGGAAATATCGAATTTTTCGCTTATTATATTTTAAAAAATAGATAAATTTTATCGGATCTTAGAGTTGTTTAAAGTGAACCAAATTGATATCCCAGACTACCAGTACTATTTAGGTTGTAATGCAAAAAAATTGGTCCGCCTAACTTTCATAAAAAAAAGTTCGTATTTCAATCGGAAATATCGACTTTTTCGCTTATTATATTATATTATTATTATATTATTATTATATATTATATTATTATATCCTTTCTTGCGACTCATTCAATCAAGGTGCTTTATTTTATTATTGTTTTAGCTTCTTTATGATGTATGTTGATGTGTAGTTTTGTCTCAGATTTTTGTTAGAAAAAAGAGCCAAAAAAACTGGTACCTTTTTAGAAATCCTATAAAAAATCTCGAAATCGATTTATAGGTTTCTAATTGGTACACACAGTTACTGAGCTCACGAACCTTGCTTGCTGAGACAAAATTTTATGTGTTATATGTTGTTCAAGTCCCTTATGGGCGTTTTTAAGTATGTTTGGGGGTCATTTTTTACATTTTAGAAAGCTTTTTATAGCTATGTTGGTCTTGCAAGAGCATTGGTTTTCTGTCTGGAACCTTTCTGGAGCGACGGATGCCTGGCAAGAGTCTTACAAAGTTGACGGTTATCTGGTAAGAATCTTATAAGAACAACGGTTATCTGCTAAGAATCTTGCAAGATTAACGGTTATCTGGTAAGAGTCTTGTAAGAGCCCTTACAAGATGACGCATAATCATACAAGAGTCTTGCAAGAGTCTTGCATGATCTTAGCAGATAACCGTCCCAATTTGACAAGGGAGAGAACACAGAGAAATTAACAAGTTAACTATCCCTCAGAAGAAACTTCTAAGTTCTTGTAAGTTAGCCATCTTGTCTCTACCCGAAGCATTGACACAGAAGCATTGAATTTTAAAATAATAGGCATTAAGGATTGGTTACTGAGAACGAAATATAGTTCAAACAGCATGTTAAGACACTTGTTAATTAAATTACACCTTTTACGTCACTTTTATAGGGTAGTGAAATTCTCTCAGAGCAACCAAATAGTAAACGTATACAAATGTTTCATATACCCAAATAGTTAAACATGGAGCCGCAATGTAGTCTGGGGTATCGCATGCTTAAGAACAACTAAAACTACAACAAAGATTATGATTGGCAAGAAGAACCATGAGTTGCTTGGCAAGAGTAATCCGTCAACTCTTACAGTTCTCAGCAACCAATTATCATAATTATCAGTTTGAAAATTTGTTTCAAAAGGCGATGTTTCTCAAAATTGGAATGAAAAAATAACTGACAAAAAACCCTGTTAAAATCATGGATTATGAAAAAAGGCCATTACAATTAGGCTAATTAGTTCCATTCAATGAAGTAATTTTTCAATGTAGTTCAACTGCGACCATTGATTTATCTTATGAATTAAGTAAAATTATTAAATTTATAAAAAATCTCTGGCTACTTCTGTCTGTAAAACAAATTGTGAAAAAAAATTTCAAGATTTGCGTAAACGCAGAATTATCAAATTTGCTCGACCTAAGATTTGTCTGATTATTAAAATGCGTTCTTGACCATGCTCAAACCAAAATGCCAATAAAAAAGACTTTCGCTCGGCCTATGAAAAGTATTTTCCTCGTCTGTAAGTAGGAAACTCGACCGTGTAAATTTTCAATAAACGCCCTCCCCCTAGAATTTTTTTTTTTGGTATTTTCAGAAGTCTAAGAGTTCGATCTTGGGCATCATGCTGCTGAAGATTTTTGTGTTGCTTGTGTGAAAAGAGACATGATCATTCTATGGTCAGCATAAAATACAGTACTGAACTAGCATTTTTCAGTACTGATCAGAGAATTTAATCAGTACTAGTCAAACTCTTACCACTGTTCGCCAGTGTCGGAACAAATCCTTGACATTTTTCAGTCCTGAGCTCTTATTGCTGACACTGAATTCATCTTGACTTAGTCCAGATTTAAGTTTCTGGAACTATCTATGAGCCAGACATTCTTCGATAGTTAGCCGCTTTGTTGGATCGTTTTGAGTACAAATATTAATGAAGTTCTGAACAGGTATTGATAGCTTGCTGTTGATATCGGTTGTTTTCTGATCCGAGCGGCTGTTTTCAAACTCTCCAGTCAGCCTAAAAATACAAAAATGTATATATAAATCACGCCGTCTAATAGTAACAAAAAATACATGAGGGGAGAGAGGTTGTTATGTCAACTTAATATATGGGTCTGGTCTCTATAGAAACAAGCTATACAAAAGAGGCTATTGTCCAGACTTTCGTGCGTTCGTTTTTCTTTTCAGTCTGTGTAATTTTGAACACATGAGGCCCCTGGCGCTTAACAAATCGACTTTGGTCTGGGACCTCACAGCCTGGGTATACACAATGAATTGTTTTCATTAAGGACTGCAAAATTCTTTAAAACCAGGCCAAAATTATGAGTACTGTACATAGCATGTAATTAGAATTCTTGATGATACAAATCTTGTGAAGCTCCACCATGAAATGATACTAATGGAGTTATTTATTTGAGTTTAATCGCTAATAAACTGATTGATAATAATACTAATCCTCCAATCAAATTTAATTCAAATCATTTAAATCAATTAAGGTTACATTTGAGTTCAGTTGTGAGAAGTCTTTGTAACAATTAGCAAGCGCCGCGTCTGAAACAGAAGCAGAATAAAAAATCCAAAACAGTTTAAGTTAATTAAAGTAGCTGATAAATTATCTATAGCAATTAAAAGATTGGAGAGATAATCGAACACTAAGTGAAAACAAAAAACACCAAAAAATCTAATTTACTTTGATTTCGAATTGTGTACCGTACATTACTTACCTGAATTTGAGCTTAAAAGCCCATATTATAAAAGAGTCACGCAAAAGCGCAAAATAATTTTTTAAACTGTCAGTTTTTGAAAGAGGAATGCAGGCTTGCTAAACAGATTTTACAAAACTGCTACCGATAAAAGAAATGAAATGGAGAAAATTCTCAAAGGACAAATAACTCGCAAACGAATTACGACGGGTGGCTTTGTCAGAACCTACCTCGTTTTTACCTTTGCTAGGAAATTGACGCCAAAGAATAAAGACGCTGAGTAACATATTTAGAACAAAGCTGCTTTTGAGGTCTTCAAGTGAAAATTATATATAGATGTTTTAAATATTTACTGTGACGTAGGGACCACATTTGCTATTCAAAAAAAAGAAAAATCAGCTTTTTGAGGCATACAGTTCCTACGGTACATCCAAACCAAAAAGAGGAAAAATGAAGTTTAACTGGTGTTCGAAGAGGCTGATAATAATGATGAAATAAATTTAAACGTAAACACCAAAAAATGTTAGTTGAGACCAATTTAGAATATTTTATCAACTGAACTGGCAATTTTTTATATAAAGACCAACTTTTACGTCTTTAACGAGTTGATGCATTTATTTAAAAAATAAATTCAAAAATATCATCTTATCTCTTTCAGTTATTGAAGCCGGGCGCTCTTAAACCTCGCATTGTTGATATTCTGCCCAATTTCTTTGAACAATTGAGAAAATGACTTCAGAAGTGAAACCAAGCCTTGTTTGAGTTTCACTTCCAAATATATTGTAAAATAAGTATTAAGAAAATTTTTTGTGCAAATTTTGCTACTGGTATCACTCCAAATAAAAACAGGTGTCTTCTCGGTTCGTACTTTCAAAAGCGCATTGGTTGCATACTATTTGCACCACAAAGAGCAAGCACTATATTACCACATTTCGATTTACGTTGTAATAGTACTGTGGGGGGGGGGGGGGGGGGGTAGGGCAAATGAGGAAGAAAACCAAAAAAAAATCTGCGGCAGAATTGAGTGAATATTTTGTAAATTTTTATGAAATTTATCACTCAATTTATTCATCGGTGATCAATTTAATTAAACATTTCTGGAAGATATCTTCGAATGGCTTTTTTAAATAATAATTAATTAATTAAAAAAATTACGCTACAATTGATTTCAAATCCTTCGTTTAGAGTAAAAAATTCTAAATTGGTCTCTTCAATTGTACAATTACCTCAATTGTTTGAAAAATACGAAAAATGAAAATTTTGCTGGTGTGTTATATTTACAAACATGCGTACATTCAATGCTTTAAATGTTACGGGTCTACTACAAAACGCATTTCAGTGCTGAGACCTCACAATTCAAAATTAGCTCGGGAAATCAGTACTGAAAGAATATTTCAACAATCACAAAACTCAATCCTTATGTTCAGAAAAGAGCAGAAGAACTATTCAGACTGTTCAGAGTGTCCAGTGTAAAATCAAAACTAAGAAATTTTTGAAATTGATGAAACTTCATGAAAATATGACGAAAGCATGCAAAATGCAGTCAAGTTGCATGCATTTTTTGTGAAAACATGTTTCTGGTTTATTATTGTTAAAGCAACTACATGCTTCCCTGCATACTGGATACTGCATAAAAGGGGAAAGCCGTTTGTCCCTCCTGCGTGCGTTTGTGTTGCTTGTGATTTCGTTTAGGTGCTTGCATGCTGCCTTGTAGGTGCGTTTGGATACCTTTTGTATAACCAGAAATTTGCAACCCTCCTTGTCACTTAGAAAATGTGTTCACGATCTCGCCGGTTATTTACCGTGTATATAATGTAACAATCCAATGTAAACCAGCTTATGTTTTTATTCTTCTGTTAGACAAATTGATTGTTTTGTTGTCTTGTAAGGTCGAAACGAAGCGGCGAACTGCTCACTGCCAGTTTAACGTTCAATTTTGAAGGCAGCAGTTGAAAACGAGAAATTTTCTGATATGATCCTTTGCTGTATTCATGTTTTCAACCGCTCGCCAACAGAAGTAGGAAAATTAGGTAGTGTCCGATATCATAAAAACGCCCTGATCACTCTCGTATTCTTGATCACTCAATTGGTGAGATGCTTTTCCCTTAGCTGTTGGTTTGACAAAAATTGCCAATGACAACTTTAAAATTATCGAACGAAGTTAACAGATATGAACGAATGTTTTTTTTTCATAATAATGGTTGTCTGCTATCATTGGTCTCATGTTGGTAAACGAGCTTGCCGTTGATTATTTTTAGTTGTTAAATTTCTTCTGCAAAGGGATACTAGCTTATTACATTCTCCAAGTAGCCGCAACTCATTGAACTGTTTTAAACGTTCTTAAAGAAAAATTGTGTGTCTAAAGATAATTTCCTTCAAATTTTGTTATTGTTTTTCTCTTCTGTTGTTTATTTACATTCGTTGCCTGTTTACTTCATCTGTTCTCGTCTTTTCACTTATAGCCAAAATTGATCTATACGTGATGTCGCATGCAGATGGATTTAAGTAGTATGATGTAAAGTTTCTGATGGTTTGATGAATTTGCCTGCGTTGTGATTTATTATGATGTTAACAAACCTGTGATTTGATGTAGCAAGATGTGAATTTGTCTGTCGACTGATAATTTATGATGTTGATATGCTTGTGGTGTGATGTAATATGGTCTGATTATACCTGTGACGTGATGTAGCATGATGCGATTTTTGCCTGTGTAATGATGCAGTATGTTATGTAATTGCATGTCGTAGTATGTAGTATGGTGTGAATATACCTGTGATGTGATGTAGCTTAATGTGAATTTGCCTTTGCTGTTATTTTGCTGGTTGTGAACCTGACTGTGGTGTGATGTAGTATGGTGTGAATACGCCTGGCAGGTGATGCAAAATCACGACTGAAGCAAGTTGAAAACAGAATGTTACTTAGGCTGACAAAAATTGTACATTAATGTTAATTAGGCTGATCATTGCATAGTTAGACAGATCAAAATGAGGTTTAGATCGGAGGTAAAAATTTACTCAAAAATTTACTGATGAGTGTAAAATTTGTTTATTAACTTGGAAACAACAAGTGTAAAAAAACCATATATATTTCTGGATATATGGGTGGTCAGCCCGGAGTGTCAATTGTAACTAATTTGTTGTTGATAATTTGCCGACTGTACTTAATTCAAAAGCAAATTCAGTACTGATTCAGAGGCTTATTCAGGTCACATTTTGTACTCAATTTTCTTCTAACTAAGAGCCAATTCACAATTCGGACTTTCCTCTGATGCACAGGAATGGAGAGATGATTGTTGCTGAATTTCACTCTGATTCACAGAACTTAAGAACTACCGTATAAATTGTTCTGAAATTTTTCTTATTCATTATGGAAAACTACAATTTCCCTGAAAATAATTTGATTCAGTGCTGATACTTACTGAGCAGTATGACGGGTCGAGCTGTCACCGCCAAAAACCGCTCAAAATGAGAGATTTGCTCGCGAATGCGGTGAGTGTATGAAAGACTTGCTATTTTCAGCGGTCAATGATGTGCTGATACATTGCTGATAACTTTTCTTTTTCAATACGGTAAATTTTAAAAAATAATTGAAGCTTACATGAACTCAGTTATAGCTCCAATAGACCATACATCACTCGATTTCCCAACAGACTGTTCTTTCACGACTTCTGGGGGGAAGAATTCTGTGAACACTTTTGCGAAACTGACAACCGCATCCGGGTCTATTTTGGTGGAATAGGGAAACCCAAATAAGTGGACAGAGTAGCTTCGGTTCTTGTCCAGGGCGAGTAAAATTGGCTAAAAAGACGGGTTAATTGGAAACATGCCGTTTTTGTTGAGCAATGTAAAACATTACCAAAGAAAACGCTGGCGAAATATCGTTAAACAGATGATAAATACATGTCATTAACAAAACTTTTATTTACATCTATGTCTTTTCCATTGCCATAAACAAAACAAATTTTATTCGTTTTACAGACTACGAGCCGGCAACCCAACCGAACAAGGAGGCTCGGTAATGTGCGTACGCACAAAATGTTCCGACCCCGCTCATCCACATTCTTGACTTAATTGGCTACCAAATGATGAAGAGACGGAAAACTTCCAAAAACATACACATCGTTCAATAAACAACCAATGAATACGATAATGCCACGCTAGAGGGCCGATGAAAGTTGTTGATAATAGGACTGCTAGAAAGGATAATAAAAAAAATCAAAAAACAAACTTTCTTTACGACCAAAACTCTAATAAAATCGAAAATGAAATATAACCAAATCCATAACAAAAAATCATAACAAAATCAACTCGCCTCAGATAAAAACCAACACAATTTAGCCGGCACTTCATTAGAAAAGATATGGGACTTGTCTCCAATGCGACTGGTAATAGGTAGACAAAAAAGAGCAAATAGGTGCGAAGTTCAAAAAAATTTTTCTATTTTTGAAATTAATTAATTTCACAGTTATTATTGTCGTTAGATATCAACTGAAACCACTAAAAAGTTCATTTACGTCTACATAGGAAGCAATTGAGACATGTCATTATGCAATGTTCGATGGCGCAAAATTTCAAAGCCAATGGGACCAACGGTTATTGTTATAGTTTTAAAAAGAAACCGAAATTCCTTTGAATTGTACAAATAATAAAAAACCTAACGTTTTATGAAATCTCGTAGCAACAATAGTAACAAAGCCGAGAAACAAATGTTTGAAGCAAAAACTGTTATAAATTACAGCTCAATGGAAATGAGTTGTAACATGTGTTCACAGAGACTGAGCTAGAAATCGATAGAAAACTATTTAAAAAATACAAAGCTCAAAAACCAAAAATTATTTAAGAAATCATCTATTTTCAAAAATCACAACAGTTTGAGGATTACAACAGAAAGCGGCGGTTTAATTTTCAAAACATCAGGAAGACAATTGGACCGGTTAATAATGAGACTGAGTCACGAGCCAACAAAAAAAAACAAAATCTCAAAGAAGCCAAAACTTCAAACAATTTTACAACATAACACTGTTTAAGGCACTATTATGATAGGAAGTTACCTGCAAGAACTGTAAATCATCTATTTTTTTCCTCTTTTTTTTAACGAGTCTTCCTTATAAAAGGACTACTCAGACATGTCATAAAAAGAAACCCAAAAAATGAACAGTACAAAAATCTCAAAGTTTCCTCATGAAAATATATGGTCGAAGCACTCAGTCAAAACGCACAGCCAAGCAAGGAAAAAAATGTTTGAATCGACAAAAGTAATTGGGACTCCCAATGAGTGAGATTGAGTTACTTGTTGTCGAAAATAAAAGAAAAAAAAGAAACAGATGAAACAATTTTTTCTTCATTTTGATTTGAAATTCGTTAAAACAAACAGCTATAATCTGAAACATCTGACTTGATTGAGTTATAGGTCTTGGAAAAGCAATTAATATCTATCTATATCGGGCAGCGTACAACAACGAAAAGAAAGACAAACTTAGTCAAAATCAAAAACCCCAATTTTTTTCAGGAGATAACTGTGTCTCTGCCCAAAAAGCAATTCAACAAAAACAATTAGCATATCCAGATACGCCATTTTCCAACCTTTTGCTACAATGCTTTTCTTCAATTGAAGTTGTCAATAAGGTGACATTTGACAAGGAAACAAAATGAACTCATAAAATATGCAATTATGATAAAAAATAAAAGAAAAATTGAAAACGCGTTGTACCAAAATAAAGAAATCATTATAATATAAGAACGTTACTGACATTATTTTATACATCACAAGAAATCTGTTTCCGCTGGTTTTTATTGAGACTGCGCCCCAATTTGAGAGAAATAAGAAAAAATAGTGGCAAAGTTCAAAAATCCACCGATAATATCTCAAAAAAATATATATTCAAAGTCTTAAGACATCAGACAACAACTGAAAAAAATGTTTAGGCTCTTGTGTATCTTTTCAAAATAACTGGATCTATGATTGGGGCGCTAAATCATTGAACTACAAAAAACTTGAGAAATGAAAACAAATTGCAATAACAAAACCGTAAGCTTAATTCTGAAACCATAATACAAACCTCACGTTTTTTGTAAACAGTATCTGTCATTAATTGAGTACGGATTGGACGTTTTTGTCCATAATTTACATAAAAACATTAACAAAGCGGAAAATTTTTGAAAAAAGGTCGTGCCGCAAAAAATCTTTAAAAAAATTTATCATAAGGAATCATGGTGTGATCAATATCAGCCCAGATATTGCTGAGCGGCTAACAAAACACTCAGTTGCTGAAACGGTTGCAAAATAGCGATCTGTGCGAAATTTTTCAGTTTGTCAAAAAATGCATTTTGCATAATTATCGACTTTAAATTTGCAAAACTTTGGCAAAATTGTAATTCCAGAAGACTCTTAATAACAGCGGGAGTACAACTAGCTCTTTTTTGAGAATAGGAAGAGTATAGCCGCAGTTAAAAGGTGTGTATTTCCATCAAAAATTGAGCAAGGGGGCTAAAAAAGCCATTTTTTCGACGAAAGTCTGAATTTTGAAAAATTTAGCATAAATTCTAGCCAAAAAACTCGGATCCAACAATTCAGCAGCCCTCCTCTATCTTTAGAGATTAAAACAATTACGCTACTATTAACAATTTTAAATTATTTTATCAATATTGACAAAAATTTGGTCTAAATTGACGAAAATTTGGTCAAAATGTGAAAAAAAACAGCCGAATTACGTCAAATATTCTCAAAATTTTAGACCTCGATAACTGCCAATAAGAAACAAAAATTGAAAAAATCTTTCTAATTCCATATTCTACGCTGGACGGGCTTTCTAATGATACCACTCACAACTCTCTACGATTACTATATCGATCGGCCAAACTTGACTGAACAAAAAAACCCATTTGAGTATATAGTTCCTCCCCACTCAGAGAGGGATCGGAACAAATATGCTTCGGATGTTCAATTTCTGTTGCCTATTTTTGTCAATTTAGTAACTCTCATTAGAAAATTTGTAATTGACTGCCCAAAGGGTGGACATATATGAAACATAAAATTGACCAAATACTCAATTTTTCTCTCGTAAGGGCGACTGCTATTCATGTTATGACAACAATTAACCTCAGGGTTACAATTTTATTTTCTCAACTGTTCAGAAAAGTACAAACACTTCACTTTTCGATTCGTATTAGGATTCAAATTGGGGCAACAAAAAGTGTGGGTGACTCACCCTGGCTAGGCTTGCTGCCTTCCACTAGCGAGTTTTGATTTTGAAAAGGTTATTAGCCGGGACTTAATTTCGAGAAATAGTGTTTAACCTAAAGTCATTTAATGAAAGATCATAAACTATGTTTATACATTTGCTGTAAATTCAGAATTCTCGTACAAAAAACGGACACTAGCGTTGGGCGAATTCTGTCAAACGATAGGCGAGTAGTTGGTGTAGGTAGTAGTCAGCTTGAGGGGTAGCTGCGGTGGGGGTTTAGCGTGTTAGGTCAAGGTGTGATTGATGCGGGGATAAGAAAGTGGAATAGGATGACAAATGTGGATGATTGGGGGAGGGGAGGGGCTGTGGATGCTGTGAGAGGAAAATAAATCGTCAAAAATCAACCCATAACCATTATCGACTATCGTTACGTCATTCAACATAAAAAGTGACGAAACTCCTGATTTTTCCATCACATTTGACAAAGGTTACCGTAGAAATTTTTCATCCGGAATAAAATGGGCGTATTATGAGAATATGTGACTATATATTGTCACTGGTGTCCACGAAAGGCCCAAATAGCCCCAAATTATCAAATTGCACGTTTCATGCGTTCTATTGTCAAGCTTTTGTGTCTTCTCAGCTCCTTTGAATTGTGCGCTAGCAGACCTCTAAGCTTTTACTTGTTTATTCCATGTTTGAGGGGAAAAGTCAAAAGCTTCAGACAATAATTATATCAAGCAAAATATTGCAAAAAAAGACTTTCACGACTAAAAGCAGTGCTTCGTTTGAGAGAAATTAAACACAGGATGTGACCTATACTCAATAAAGGACTGTTATTTTGCACTAAAATCTGCCGATATCGACAACGAATGGCTATCTTGCAAGATTTGCTCCCTCAATTTTGCGAGATATTGAACTATAACCATTCGTCATTCAAATGTGCAGATAATTGGAACATGCTCGAGAAGGATCAGCGTGAGACAGGATTGTTTTTTCTGATCAATTTTTCATTATGGCAAAGAATTATTAACCAACAGGGCATCAGTGTTGTATATTATAAGCAAAATAAAAAATAAAATTAATAAACAGAAAATAATTATATTGCTTTAAGAAATAAGAATTTGAAACAAATGATAGTAACAAATAATTTTACGAAATATGCAGCATCTTAAAAAGAAATTCAACTAAAAAGAGTAATTGCGGAAATCTCACCGAAATTGATGTTCAAAATTTTTGAGAAGTGCAACATTTGTTTATTTGTTTTTCAATTTGTATGAATCAACGGAACAGTAACAATTCATGCTCAGTTGACTGAACTTCAATTGTTCCGTAGGGAAATATAAATATATTTATATTTCCCTACGGAACAATTTCTAAAGGAATTTATGTTCAAAAGATTTTTTTAAAGCAAAGGCAACTCTTTGTCTTGCAACATCTTGCAAGTTAGTCATTTTCTTGCATGATCTTGGAAGATATTCAATGTCTTGGAACATCTTGTAAGATAGCCACTGTCTTGCAGGATCTTGCAAGATAATAATCTGCATCTGGTCTCGAGTAGGTTGCGGAAAAATTCGGTATGTCTTCAAGACTCCAATGACAAGTTCTCAGTTACTAACGTGTAAAGATAGATACAAGATGGCGCGGTCGTGAAGAAACTGTATTGCCTGTAATATCTGCTCGACAATTCTACCCACACATAATTCGCTTCGTTCTTTCATCCAGCCAGCAGGGTCCAGAAAGTCAACAAGGTCACAGCTGAAAACATCAGCTAGAAGTAACCATTGTGTATCAACGCCATAACACTTTTGGATTGAAATTAGAAACAACATTTTTCAGATTTCCGCACAAACAAGTTCATTTTTCCTACAATTTTTTTTCGTTAATTTAATTAAACATAATCGACTAACGTCGGGCGAATTGCTCTCAAACGACCGGCTAGCGGTTGGCTTCGTCAGTAGCAGGCCACGGTTTAGTGAGGCCAGCTTTAGCTTGATTCGACTACGCAAGTTTTATTTTTCTGGCCTTGTTAGGAACTAAATCAAATAGAAAACTGATATTTTAAAATTTTGCAAAATTTAAAAGAAAAGTTTCCAGATTTCGTAGTGAAAAAAAATTTTCAAAGAATTTCATGTCTCTGGAGTTCTGTCAAGTAACCCATTTGCAAGATTTAAAGTTTTGTTGGCCAGTAATGATTGTTAAACTCAGAAAAGGATGAAAATATTCAAAAATTGAAAAAAAACTATTGAAAATTCTAACAAAATCTGGCTAAAAGTCGTGACATTAATTTATCTTCAGAACCACTTCATTGTCTCAGGATACTATCCAGTACCCCTATTTCAAGCCTTAAATAGTTTCACTGGTTCATAAAGATCCATAAACTTGATACATGATAAATATTTTCCGAATAATTGAAAAAAAAACTAAATTTTGTCAAAAAAATGCTAAAACTCGAGTCATTTAAAAATTGGTAACCCTTCCATAAACTCTAGAAACAATGCAGCAACTTATTTTTAAACCATGGAAGAGGTCCCTGGGACATTGGTGGCGGAAAATTTTTAAAAAAATTCAAAAAGATTTAAAAAACTTAAATTTGCGAATATTTTTTAAGAAATTGCTTAAACTCTTGAAATTTAAATCTTGAAAAACATTCCATTACAACTAAAAGCTATGCAGTAAATTATTATCGAACCCTAGAGGAAGTTATGTGCTCTTGAGACTGGAGAAACCTAAAAAAACGGCAAAAATTTTCAAAAAACTTGAAAAAAATTCAAGTTTTAAAAAAAATTGCTAAAATTTGAGACATTTAAAAGTTGAAAATTTTTTCACGGCAAATGAAAAGTTTTCAACAAGTTGTTATCAAACCCTCACGGAGGTTTTCTGGCCCTTGCTCCTGGAAAGACATGAATAATGAAAAATGAGTGCAGTAAGCTATGCAGTAACAATGCAGGAAGCTACAATCAAACCCTAGAGAAGGTTCCCTGCCACCTAGGGCTGATTAAAATCAAAAGAAGACAAACATTGTGAAAATTGTAAATTTGAGATTTTAGCGAGCGGCTGTTCGTCACTAGCTAGCCAGGGTGGTTGATCGGGGGGTATAGGACAACAGTGGAGTGGGGGCGCATAAGCGCGGTGGAGGGGCAATAGTGGGGGGAGGGGGGTCAACAGTGGAGGTGTCTTGAACCTCTAAGAACCGCCCTTCGCACCATAAGTTTAGGTCTCCAAAACAGTTTGAGCTGAAACAGAGCTGAAATGCTCTAAGAGCACTTAATACGCTCTGGGTGCTACCTGTTTAACCCGTTGTTGAGGACAAAAATCAAATCGGTCTGACGAAAAATCGGTCAAGCGAAAAATCGCATAAACAAAGACCGACAGGACTAATATAATTGCTACAAAGCTCGTTTGAGAGCAATTAATAAAAACTATTTTTTTATTACAATCATTGTTGTAATGTACTAAGCTCATGTTGTCCTTTTGCACCATTTAAATGTAGCTGCACAAAGCAAACTTGAGGTAAAAGTTTACCCTGCCTTTGCCTTAATTTTCCCTCAAAACGTGCACTTTTGATTTAATTTTTAGCGTAGTTTACCCTTAGAGTTCGAGTACCAAAGGAACATGAAATTTTCAACAACAAAATCAAGTACAAGAGAAAAGATCTGTACTGTGGGAAAAGTTTTGCTCATCATATTCTTATCTATCGTTCCGTGATTGAAAAACTTTGGCCCAGGAAACTCTAGAAATAAACAAGCAAAATGCTTCATTATTGAATACACACAGCAATGATGAATATTTCTATCGAATTGCATATTCTATTAAATTTAATGAAGTTTGTCCATTTTTTCTCGTCATGTTGAATTCAGTATGTAGACATATTGTGTTTAAATTTGATCTCAAACCTTCTTGACAGATGAGAGTTTTGAACCCATAGCTAATTCCGTTAACGTTGTTTTACAGAGAGCTTGCATCATTTTTTTCTAATTGATTACAAAAATAAATTACAAAAATTGTTTCATAGTATTGCAAATAATTGTTTCTCTTTACTGAAATAAAGAATTCCTAATGGTTACAGAAGCCCCAGGGCACACTCAGATTATGTGTTAAACAGCGGATTTTACAACAAAAGTAGAAAATGTTTATGATTAAAATACATCAACTGCTATTACCTAATACGGTTCATTTCTTTCTAGTTTGGGAGAAATCACATAGAATATCTGTGGAAACCATTATTCCACCTAAAAAGATGAATTATCAAAAACTTTATAAACCAAGCAAATTTTCTGTCCAATTTTGGCTTTATATTTTTCGATTCAGAGTTTTGTTGTCTTTTCTGAGTCGTTTGATAACTTGAACGAGCCAAAGTCTGTATCATATCGCATTTTGGTGTGGACGGGGCTTTTCATTAGCATTTTTGACCGAGCACATAAACGCACCAAAAATTTGAAAGCGCAAAATCCGGATCGTAAGCATTATTGGTCTGCCTGGGTATTTTCATAGGCAAAATGGGTCTGCATGGGTATTTTCATAAAGATCTTTGAATGAGGACCTCAAACTGGAAATAATTTTGCAGGTAATTTACCTAAAGTTTGTACAGGTAAGCAATTTTGAGGAAAATTTTGCAGTAATTTTTACCTGAACACGACATCACCTCTGTGCTGTTGTCAAGTTTACCTTTACCTTATTTAGAGTTTTGTTAAAATTTTTTAGCGGAAAACAGTGACAAATTCAAGTTTATATACTTGCTTGAAAAAAACTGTTTGGTAAGTAATGACATCTAGTGACAATTTAGTGACAAAGAACTGAAAAAATTTTCAATAATTTCAAATCACGTTGTTTAAAGCAAATTCCTTTCTTTATTAATACCATCATTTTCAATTTTCAGTTTTCAATTTGGGTTTGATATCCAGTTTGAGGTCCGAGACCGAATTCGGGCTGGCAATTGATCATTTCCTGACCAAAACAATAGCGTCAGTTCAGGAGCTTCAAAGTCTGAAAAATAGTCTGACTTAAGCTTAGTCATAGGTCAAATTAGTCTGGGACGTCGTGATCAGAGGTCATTTTGGTCTCACGATGTTAAATTAGAGGTCATTTCGGTCTGGTACGGTCTGATCACGAGTTACGTTTGTCTGGTCCGGTCAGAGGCTAGTAGTAGTGAAAATGCCTGGTTTGTAACGGGGGGGACCTGTCCCCCCGTTACAATACAGGCATGGCCTTTTTTTAGGTATCCTTTTCGAAAACTTGTAAAATTTCTCGAAATTTTTGTTTCTCGAGGTTGGCAAAGACTTGAAATTTTTTGAGAGTTTGGTTTTGTGAGAGTGGTGGAACTTGTAAAATTTTTGGAAAAAAAATTTGGAGGGGTGAATGAGTGGAAATTTGCGAAAATTTTGTTTTTCGTGGTTGACAAAGATTTTGTAAAATTGGTGTTGTGAGAGTGTTGGAACTTGTAAAAATTTTGGAAAAAAGTTGGTGTGGTGAATGAGAGAAACTTGTAAAATTTTTCGAAAATTTTGAATTTTTTTTAAAATTCTGAATCCTTTTTCTAGTCTAATGAGACTAATGAAGGACTGAAAAGCGAAAGTGACTAACCTGATGGAATATTGAGGTGAGGGAAGAAAAAAGATTGTTTAAAATTGATAAGTTTCTGTTCCAATGTAAGAAATTTAATAGTTTTGCGAGTCTGAGACGGCACAAGTGGTATTAATTTTATGGGTTTTATTGCCCATATGTTTGAATTAACAAGCAAGTGCGAAGTATTGAAATTGAAAGTTTGTTGAATTTCAAGCCTGGAGAGAAGTTTCAAGTACAGTTTCGAACTGAAAATAGCGCTTGAGAATGAATGGGGGACAAAATATCTTGAAAATTGACTGAAAAATTGAAAAAATTGGGGTTTAAAATTTGTCTGAAAATTGGTTAAAAAAGTGATTTCTATCGCTTTATTACTGTGTCGGGAAATGCTTGATATGGGGGGTCAATTGAATTTTGGTGAAATTACGGGTTGAAAATAGTTTGAATGGAGCGCTTAAGGTGCATTTTCAAAGCCATTTTGCGTCAAAAACAGAAAAAATTTTGAAAAAAAGAGCAAAAATTGCTGTTTTTTGGTAGTAAAAAGTTAAAAAAAATTGTTTTTCGCCGCCAATAAGCATTTTTATACACTTAAAAACTGTTAAAAAATGGTACGAGAAAAACTGTCAAGGAATCGGGTTTATATTAAATATTATTTAGTGATAACTTGTAACTACATTTTTTGTATTTTTTGATGAAAAAAGGCCAAAAATATGCCGAAATTTTTAATTTTTGAGGTAAGAATAGAGAATAAAATGTTCTATGCTAGTTATAAGGGAGTGGGCCACAAAGTTTTATAACGTGAAAGTTTGCTCGAACAGTTAATAATGAGTTATTGGGTGTTGTTTGCATGTGACTTTTTATCAAAATTTTGTTGTTTTTCGGCATTTTTTGACAAAAAAGTGAAAGAATTGATTTTTCTTGACCGAAGAATGTAGAATAAAGTAATGATTCATAGTTGAAATGCAATTTAAAATGAAATTTTGTCATTTTAACAACTTGGCGAAACAAATAATTGTGATTAACTAGGTGGTGATTATTTGCTTTTTTTGTTATTTTTTATGTTTTTATTTAAAACAATCACTATATTGCGAACCAAATATTCTAAAAGAACAGTAGGCTAAAATAGCTGACGTCCAATTGTACAGTATTCAGTGTACAAGGTCATTTCAAATATTTGTGTCGAAATATTTGTGGATAAAAAAGTGTGAGAGATTAAGAACAAAAAGGGCATGATTTGGACAATTTTGCGGGCGATTAACACATTTATGTATCTATGAAGACTTTTTTGAAGTGTTCATGTATGACTTCACTAAATGTTAGACAAAACTTGGGTGTGGCAACTAGGCTGAGTTTGAGTTTGAGTTCTATTTTTATTATATCTGTGCAATCGACCATGTAAAGCCAAAGTGAGGAAAATTGGTCTTAAATAGTTTTATTGGTATTGCGTTTTCTTTGCGATTCAATTCAAAGCAAGCCGCATTTTCTAAATTTCTGTAGCAGCGTGTTGATACCATTAGGAGTGTATTTCTTGTCCACAACGGAAACAAAGTTACGACTGAAAAATTTTCCTTTCTCGATAATAGTGACTTTTACCAAGAAATTTCGTGCTCTAGCAAACGAATTGTTGTTGCTTCAGTGAAAACATACGAAACAACGGGAACATATATTACTCTACGACTCTTCAAAAAAGATTCCGAGGAATTTCGTATTAAACAAAGAAAAACTCTCTCAGCTGCTGAATTCGATCTTCTCGCCCAGAAATTAAAAACGATTCAAGATCTATCGTCTCGAGGAACTGCAAAGAAAAATAAACGAAGGCAAAGATCTGTTTGTGAAAGTGATCTCGAAGAAAGAACTCAGTGCGAAGATGGAAGAGCAAAAAAAGCACGACAAAAAATAACAAATAAAGCAAGTGAAAGTGACAAAGAAAATTAATTAGCAAAATGGTGGAGGCAATGGTTGAGCGCAAGCGGAATATTTTTGCCAGTTTTCCAAACAATATCGTTTTTTTATATGTCGAAGTGAGCCTATATTTGACCATACAGTAACAAAGAACTTTGCCTACAGCTTGCATATGAATGAAAATTTTTGTAAAGTACCTGGATCTCATTATCATGTTATTGCCTCCAATGATCAACTTCCTAATTCTTTCAAGTCTACAGCATCCAAACCATTCATTGTACCCTGTCTCTTTACTTGTTTCCAACTACTTATTAAAACTAACTTAACAAATACAGTTTTCCGTGGAGAAATAATGAACAAAATTGACGAAGCGGTGAACTACAACGAGCAACACCAATTGAACTTTGCAAACTCTAAGAGAAAATTACCTAACGTTGATTGTGTTTTTATTAATAGTGTTCAAACTCAAACTGACTTTTTTCCTACTTGTACGATTGATAGATTCTATAGTATTTATAATGGTGGTCTGTATGGTGAGCTTTCAAAAATACTTGATATATTAAATAGTGGCTATGGTTGTTTGAATGTTGACAATAGTTTGATTTTGATAAATTTTAAGATGGAATCGAAATCTTCGAATTAATAATTGTGTTTTTTGTTGTTTTTGAAGAAAGATTTGAGCAAAAAAAATTAATTAAAAATGCTAGAGCATATGATTAGCAAAGCGTATTAAGTCATTATCGTTAATATTCAACAATAAAGGATATTCGTAACTAAACATCACATGCGCAATATAAATACAAAAAAGTCCACATGGTTTTGAGTTTTGATTTTGAAATGGCTCAAGTTTGAGTACTTGAATTACTTCATTGTAAAACTGTATCAGACGGGAATACAATATTTGGTAGTTTTGTATCGAGATTCCAAGCGGGTCAGCCATATAAACTTTGTTTTCGTGAAACAAAATAACCATCCAATGACTTCCTTCGTATTGCGCTGGTGAAGCATTAACAATCATAAAACCTTCTCTTGTTAGCTTTTGGAAATTGTCCGCTGCAAAAACTCCGTAAAAACAATATTTCAAATGAATACATTTTCCGAACAAATAGCGTATTTCATCACTATCCATCGGTGGGGTAGGTGATAATTGAGTTTTTTGTCACCTTTCGTTCCGAATTAACATAAAACGTTGAGCTTCTTTCGTCCAGAAATAAAAATTCTACGTTGGCCGCCAATGCTCCGTCAAATGTAAGTTGAACCGAAATTGAGCAATTTGTAAGTTCTGTATGAATGAAATCATGAGAAGCCTCTTGCGTTGAAGTTAAATCAAAAGCTAGAATAAAGTGATTGGGATAATTTTCCAGAGTTATGCCATGCCCACCTTTGTCAAGAAAATCCAGGGCTTCCAGAGTATTGAAATAAATGCGGTGGTTAAAAGTTGTTGAGACCGGAGTTCCAACAATAGGTTGACCATTTCTATAAACAACAATCTGGCTCAAATTGAATTTCTGGTAGTGAAAAGGATTAGTGCGATTAGTTCCGAGATATGCTTGATCTGTTGCCATTGCAATCATCATACGTCGTACAGGTTCTTTCGAGAAAATATCCTCATGGCTCCAACTTCTTATTCCAGTTGTAGCTAAAAATGTTCGTGTTAATACTTCTGTATAGCGATACACGGCAGGTGTTTTTAGTAGAGTTTTCTCAATTGCCGTCAAAACATGATCCGCTATTCTCATTTTTCTAACGTAGAGATTAGCTTCAACTATTCTAACTTTATAATGTTTGTTTGACTCTGAAATTACAGCAAAATCATTTGTAGATCTTCTAAATGAAATTCGCAGAGTAACACCACTACGTCAGTGTTTATCACAAGTTAAAATATCACTCGCCGGCTTTCCAATAAAATAGTTTTCCTGAGAATTAGCAACAAGAGCTTTTCTAGCCGCCACGTCGTCCGCGCGGCCGAGAGTGCCATCAATTTTAGCTGGCTCATCCTCGTAATAATATCCCTGACAAACTAACCATGTGTTTTTTGCAGTTTTTCCTGAAAAAAAATCCATTTCAATGAATGCTTTGTGCGCATAGTTTCCGTTTGTGTTGGAAATTTTAACACCGTTAGCAGATACAGTGCATTCTGAAAATAAAGAATGTAATGCGTTGTTGCTAAAGTATGGCGCGTCTGTATTTGTAGCATCAGTTCCTGTCCTTAAATCGCCGTCATTGTTTCCGGAGATTTTGCATTTAATTTCAAGGAGAGGTTTTTGCAAACCTATGAATTGTTCCTATCGCCCAAAACTTCAAATTCAAGCATTGGACCGTCCGGGGAATATGATGGTCCAACTTTTTGAGTAAAAGCCTTGTCAAAATTAATAAGTAGAGGCTGCTTTTCAAACAAATCAAGTGTGGTGTGTGTTGCCTCTGCGGGCAGTAAATTAGTAATCATTTTGAACTTTAGAAAAGAATTTTGACCGATTTCTCTTCAAAGGCTTCTTCTTACGAATGCCTTGTTTTGGTTTTTCACCATTAGTTTTTAATTTACGCATTCTTCCTGTTTTTGTTCCGCCCACTTGTTTTTCTACAGTTTTTTGCACAGTCGATTTTATAGCTTGTTTTGGAGACTTTTTCTTTGTAACAACCTCTACCAGCTCAGGAGCTGCTTAAACAACTAATTCACGTCCAATCTTCTTGGCTACAGGCCAACGAAACTTTCTTGCAATCGGTAATGGGGCTCTGCCAATACCTGCTGCTAAAGCCCCAAAACCACTTCCCCGTTGGCGATAGTAACCTGGAAAGTATGTTGATACCGATTGCTGTTGATAGTAGGTCTCCATTTACTCGAATTTTTTAAAATTTTAAGTTAAAATAACTTTTCCTGTTCCAGCGAATGGAACTAATTGTCCGGATTCCGTCCGCAATTGAATTTCAATTGACTGAAAATTTTTTGATAGTAACTTTTTGTATTCCAAGTTGCTGAAAACAATTCTGTGTGTTGGCTCAATTTCGCAGAAGCTACCATTTTTCAAGCGTTGTTTTGAATCAATGACTCGAATAAGAGGCGCCTTAGTATCACCTACGTATTGATACTCAATTATGTTAACATAAATAAAAATCAGTTGCTTCCCTGCAGACAAATCAAAAGGATAATCACCAACAAAAGTTTTTTCTTCATCATCTGCCATGGCCAGATTTTCAAAAGTTTTCAACATCTTGTTTCCAATATGATAACCAGACCCATCATGAATACCGTTGAAACCTAGGATACTACAAAAGGAGGCAATCCGCTAGCTGTTTTTAAGGATCTCAAAAGATGGTCACGGTTTTCATAGGAACAATTCCAATGATAGCTCGTTCTCCTCGGTATGGTTTGGAGACTGCATCTAATGGAATATTTTTCTCATAAAACTTAAGGCCTTCAGAAGAAAATATCTTCAGATCACTTTTGTTCACTTGATTTATTTTTGCCGGGAAGATAATTTCACTTAAAGCAACTCGCCAATCCCCCTCCAAATTATTTTCTTCATTGAAATAATTTTTGAATGAGGACAAGGTGTTTTGAGGGAAAATATTCATAGAGGCGGACGAAACTAAGTGAACCGTGAATTCATTCATGTTTTGTTATTTCACTACTATTGTCTCTAACTTTGACCAACTCTAACTCGTAAGATTTTCCTTTGACTGGCTCTTGGGTTGCGTCAATGAAACTATAAGAAGGGGGATTTGTTGTAGGCATATCGTAAATCTCGAAGACTTCGTTGGTAAATGTTTGCTTGTATCCTTTTCTAAAAGGAAGATCCGCCTTTGATATTCGCACAAAGTCCCCAACGTAAAACTTTGGTCGACGAACTAGTTTTGCTGATGTATTAAAATTTAATGATATCAAGTAAGGAATGTCTTTCTTTGTAACTTTATTGGGCGCCTATTTTCGTTACTCTGTTGACTCTAGAGTTAATGGTTTGTACAAAGCTCTGCAATTGATTAATATACGAGTATGTCCATTTGTCCTCTAAATACTTGTAAATCAGATTCTTGAGCGATCGTATATTTCTTTCCACAAATGCTGATTTTTTCTCGCTGAAAGTTTTATAAACTTCAATTTCATTTTTCTGACAAAGGGTGCTGAAGGAGCCCTTAAATTCTGTGCCAGCATCTACCCACACTTTTTTAGGTCGCTTGCTCTTTATCATTTTCTTAAACGCATCTGCTGTTGTTGTGGCGTATTTTGATTTTAAGGGTTCGACTCGTAGATAACGTGAGAGACAGTCCACCGCAACCAATAAATAATTTACATCTTTGTTCTCTTTTGCTAATTTATCCACATAAGCCAAGTCTAGCGACCAAATCTCATTAATGTCGTAAGCAATAACTTTCAGTGTTGGAAATCTTTTTCTAGATTTCTTATGCTTTGTGTGGGCATTTTTACCCTCTAGAAACAACTTTACTTTACTTGGTTTCAGTTTTGTGCTTTTTTGTAGTTTTTTTTTTGATTACGTATGCTGCGGTACTTTTCCTATATTTTAACTCAAGCAATTTTTTCTCATTCGTCGAAAGACTCCCAGTCCTTCTCTTGTTGAGTTCTGTCTTCCTTTGAGGTATCGAAACCACTTCCGGCGTCAGAGGATTCCTCTGTAAGTAATTGGCTGATTTTTTTGAGCTTGATTCTTTTTGGCGCAAAAGGTTTCTTTTTGTTTTTTTGTTTGGTAACTCTTTGAGTTCTTTTTCGGATCGCAATTTTAGCATTACTGTTGATCACCAAGTCTTCTTTTATGTTTAAAGCCTCTAGAATCTTGAAATAATCTGGATTATTTATTTTTCTAGTTGGTTGCTGCAAATCATAGAGAAAAATGGGAACATTTATTCCTGTCGCTGTTCCGTCAACAATGAAATTCTCTTTTTCGTCTATAACAACGTTTTCTGACTCTTTAATTAGATTAACTGTTTTTTCCGTCCTGGTAAATTTCGGTGGCGCTAGCATGTTGAGATTTTGAAGAATTTTTTCTGCATGTACTTTTGACAACTCAATAGGATCAGTCGTTTCCCTTGTATCCAAAATTTCTTGGTTCTCTTTGTCATGGTTTTCATTTGGTCGCATACGGTTCAAAAACGAAAATTGAGCACCTCTATGCTGAACTCTGGGATCATTTAGAATTTGTGAGGAATATGGTTGCTCCTTCATAAACTGATTTTTGGGAATCAAAATAAACTCTTCAGCAGTTGTCATTGCTTAACTCAAATGGATGAAACAAAATTTAATAATGAGTTGAATCAGTTCGAAACCGGTTTTTGTTAGTAAAAGTGCTCGTCGTTTATCCATTGATGACTTTTTCTTGAGAACGCCTTCAAATACGTGTCTGTAATTTTCTAAGTCTCCTAAATTCACTCTAACATGGCTCAGTATAACATTGTGAAGACATTCACACAAAACAAGTATAGCATCATTGTCACAACTACGCAAATATTTCCCTAACTGTTTTGGCTGCAAATGCAACATTTGCTTCAGTATAGATAATTTTTTCTCTTTCATTGTTTAGAGAAGTTGTTTCTGCTTTATCAGATGGAAGATAGAAAACTGAAGGACCTGGCTCAGTAATATTTGATCAGTATCGTAAACAATCAGAAGTTTTTGGATCAAGATCGATAAGCAAATGCCCAAACGGTTCTTTCGTTGCCAATTGATAGCAATGTTTTCAAAATTTAACAAGGTTCAACTGTTTATCTAAAAATTCGACTTGTTGAATATCACGGGCTGATGTGAACAAAATGATGTGTTTCGTGTTCAGGTCTATTATACGAGACCACTTGCTCTGTTGATAAAGGTTGTGCTTTATATAAATAACATTAATGTTTTTGCGACGCCCTGCAGTGGCCAATTTAACAAATTCTTTGTCATTGTAAATTTCTTCGGACGAGTCGTCTATTATCAGAAGACAGTTTGACAGGCTAATCAAAAATTCTAAATTTTTGCTTTTTAAACGTAACACCAAGTTTTCTCCATGTTTTCTCCATTTTGATGTATATTTGTTGCATTTCTCTGTACAAAAAAAATGATGTTGTTAAATTTTGGGTAAAATGTGTTTGCAATCAACATTTTAAAAATTAACTCGGTTTTGCCACAACCTGAAGGCCCTACAACGGCCATAAAGACTCTATTTTGCGTAGTTATAATCTTATTCATAGTCTTGGATTTGGTAAAATGTATCCAACTAAGATTGACAGTATTGATATCCAAACTGAAGTTTCTTCACAATTTGGTTTTAAAATGGTTAATTTAACAATCCAAAGTGATATCAGCAGTAAAATTACAAATATTTGAAAGAAAATTACACATTCTGACCGTGGCAACGTTGTTTGATTACAAAATTTCCATGAAGGTTTGCTGCTACTTTCTTTTTCAAAAAAACTTTTTCTACAACAGTGTCAACTTGATCAACTGATACTCTTTCCATCTCGAGACAAATTAAATTTTCTTAAAAAATGTATTGAGAAAAAAGTCACTCTTTATAAAACAATTCATAGCAATTGAACTCAGTTAGAAAGTCTTTCAAATGAACCATAAAGCACTCCGGAAGTCGCTAAGTTTTGTCATAATGAACAATTTTGTGTACTTTTTCTTCCTTCACCAAGTGCTGAATCTCCTTTGGCATTGAAGGATCGTTCTTGTCAATTTCTTCACCAACCGGGTGTTTCGACATCAGTAGGAGTCTCGGAGGACAGACTCTGGGTTGAGTTTTTGACATTCTGCTTTCTCCACTGAAGAAAAGGTTCAATATAATATACTAAATGAGTAAATGAGCGAATTTTGTCCTCAGTCAGCAACAATTTAACTTTTCTCTGTAAAAATTGGTTTCCGGTTTTTTTTGTTTCGTCTTAGGAAATTGAAAGACTCAAATTCCCGTCCCCCGTAATCAAGGCGCAAATTGTTGAACTCGGTGACAAGGGTGCTTCCACCTTCGTCAATTTCTCTCTCATTTGTTAATCAGTTGAAACAGAATATGGCTTTTTCTTTTGCACAATGTTTGTTGAAATTGTTTTTGCCCTTTGAATGATTTTGACAGTTTTGTGTAAATTAGTTCACAGATATCGAAGGACACGCAAGTGAATTCAGATCAATGATAGAGCACTCAAGCAAATATGACAAAAATTTTACTTTTTCCTCTCCCTTAGCTTAGAATATTGCACCCGGATTCCTCGAGCGAACGCTTTGAATTATTTGTGTAAGATAAATATAAGGATAGTTTCCTGTGTCCCACTCAATACCGTGCAAATTTTTAGTCAACCAACCGAAAGATTGCTTTTGTTGAGCTGTTAACTCACTTTAACTTGTTGGAGATAAAAATGACACGCAGTCAAGATAGTCGTCGGTGCAAACACCAAGTTCTTTAACAATAAATTTTTCTTTTCTGTGACGAAATCCTTCAACGTCTAACACAACTGTTTTGCTACTCAGCATTCCAATAAATGAAAAAAGGAGGGATGAAAAACCTTTATATATAAGCAAAACAATATTCCTGACAAATGTCCGCTAAAACAGTTTTTGCTTTTCCACGGAAGCATATAAGAGTAGCCAGGTCCTTGGTTATATATTTCGTATATGAAACCACCTGCGTCGTGTAAAATAGCGTGCAAACGTAAAACTTTTGAGATTTTCAAGTATTTATCTACTGAAGAATTATGTATGCCGATAATAACACCGTAGGGCTTCATTTTTAGCGCTATATCAAAATCAAACCCTTCAATTTCACCAAAATATGCACTTGTAGCCAGAAAATAATTTAACCTTACATTGTTGTTTGGGTATAGTGATGAAACCGAAAAATAATTTTCGTGGATCTTGTTCAAACAGCTTTTGCATACAATTGGTTTTTCAAGACGCGTACCTTCTTTTCGCTAGCCTGGCTGCGCAACAAAATGATTGGGAATATAAGAAAATGGATTCTTGACCATTGAGTCGCGAAAACAATTTATTAACAACAGACAAAATGGGATTTGATTTATTGAGCACATACTTAACCTTGATCATATAAAAGCAAATTCCTTTGAAACTGTTTCAAGATAAGAAAGCAGTAAAAGAATTTTCCTAGCATATGCTGGTCTTAGTGTGTATGTATCCTCATAAATAATTTACACAATACGCTAGTAACCACACAAACACACACACACACAAAATGCAGACAAAAATGTTAACGTTATACTTTTGATTACCATTGAGAAGAAAGAATTAAATACGTTCGAGTGCTATGCAGACACGAAAGGTAGCGTAAAAGCGGTGAGGTCAAGTTTGGTTCCAAAACTTAATAGATCCGCGAGTGTAACAAAACACTATTGCGAGAACACATGTCAAGTCCCAGACATTAACAAACCTTAAAGCTTTTTATATCTTTTGATCTACATGGCATTCCTCAGATCAACGCTTTTTGGTATTTGAACAACATACTGCTTTCATTAATTGCACTAGATAAGAAAGTAATAAAATTGGGTGTGTACAGCTGGCATGAAAAGATTGGAAACGATAAAACGAATAGTATACTAAGGTTCACTTGAAATACAAGGATTTGAGTGTAATGAACTTATGTGTAATAGCTACTTGAGTGACCTTTTACAACAAAAACGGAAGGAACTGATTGAACACGCCTTAGTTTAGAATTATAACTGAACTCTTCATTTCCTAAGTTTCGCTTCAACTTTCATTTGCCCAATTCCAATTTTTATTTAGCAGAACTGTTCCTGGATTTTGACAACAGATGCCTATTGTTCTATTCGATTACCAAAATTCTGCTATAATAAAAGAAATAATTCTAATTTCTCCTCTAGCCATCATTCTAAAGGCGGAATCGACGCCTGACAGCCGAACATTTGCTTATGAGACTTACAGAAAACAGACTGTTATCATTGAACAGCAGGACTATCAGTTAGATGAGTGGGTTACAGTAAATCACATGGCTGTGCCTATTGTGATTTTTTATTTTATTTAGTCATTTCGATTTGAGAAAGGCCTTATGAAAGGAGCTCAATACTTGCTGGATTTTGTAACATCCTATGTCAGAGGGTTTGTATTCAACCCAGACACATTGGACGAGGGAGTACGAAAATTTTTTTACTATTATGACGTGAAAAAAATCCCGCTGTATGAAAATCAAGAGGGCTACTGGAGAGATCTTGAACTGGTTGAGAGCATTTGGAAAATGAAACCAGATATTGAGAGCGCAGAAACTTTTAGCGAACCACCAACACCTGCCATGGTTCATGATACAATTGACTGTACACCTGAAAACAAAACCGAAAACAAACCAGATGATGTTTCGAGCAGTGGAAGCCTTGCGACTCCACCTGTGAGCAAGTGTTTTGCACCAAAGAAACGAAGAATCGATCTCAATTATGATAACTAAATCAAACTTATTCCTTTGTTGATATTGTTTGTTGAGTGTGTGACATTCTTTTGTAAAGCTGACTTTATAAATTTTGGCTATTTTTTTTTGAATTCTCAGATCATTCAGCTTATTTCAAATTTTAGCAAAAAAAGCACTTCATATAATTCGTGGAAAAAGTCACTATCATCGAGAAAGGAAAATTTTTCAGTCATAACTTTGTCTCCGTTGTGGACAAGAAATACACTTCTAATGGTATCAACACGCTGTTAGAGGAATTTAAAAAAATGCGGCTTGCTTTGAATTGAATCGCAAAGAAAATGCAATACCAATAAAACTATTTAAGACCAATTTTCCTCACTTTGGCTTTACATGGTTGATTGCACAGATATGCTAAAATAGAACTCAAACTCAAACTCAGCCTAGTTGCCACACCCAAGTTTTGTCTAACATGTAGTGAAGTCATACATGAACACTTCAAAGAAGTCTTCATAGATACATAAATGTGTTAATCGCCGGCAAAATTGTCCAAATCATGCCCTTTTTGTTCTTAATCTCTCACACTTTTTTATCCACAATTTCGACACAAATATTTGAAATGACCTTGTACACTGAATGCTGTACAATTGGACGTCAGCTATTTTAGCCTACTGTTCTTTTAGAATATTTGGTTCGCAAAATAGTGATTGTTTTAAATAAAAACATAAAAAATAACAAAAAAAACAAATAATCAGCACCTAGTTAATCACAATTATTTGTTTCGCCAAGTTGTTAAAATGACAAAATTTCATTTTAAATTGCATTTCAACTATGAATCATTACTTTATTCTACATTCTTCGGCCAAGAAATATCAATTCTTTCACTTTTTTTGTCAAAAAATTCCGAAAAACAACAAAATTTTAATAAAAAGTAACATGCAAACAACACCCAATAACTCATTATTAACTGTTCGAGCAAACTTTCACATTATAAAACTTTGTTGCCCTCTCCCTTATAGCTAGCATAGAACATTTTATTCTACATTCTTACCTCAAAAATTAAAAACTTCTGCACATTTTTGTCCTTTTTTCATCAAAAAAATACAAAAAATGTAGTTACAAGTTATCACTGAATAATATTTAATATAAACCCGATTCCTTGACCGTAGTTCTCGTACCATTTTTTAACAGTTTTTTAATTGTATAGAAATGCTTATTGGCGGCGAAAACCAATTTTCTTAAACTTTTTACTGCCAAAAAACAGCTATTTTTGCACTTTTTTTCAAAATTTTGTCTCTTTTTGACGCAAAATGGTTTTAAAAATACACCTTAAGCGCTCCATTCAAACTATTTTCAACCCGTAATTTCACCAAAATTCAATTGACCCCCATATCAAGCATTTCCCGACACAGTAATAAAGCGGTAAAATCTCTTTTTTAACCAATTTTCAGACAAATTTTAAACCCCAATTTCTTCAATTTTTCAGTCAATTTTCACGACATTTTGTCCCACATTCATTCTCATGCGCTATTTTCAGTTCGAAACTCTACTTGAAACTTCTCTCCAATCTTGAATTTCAACAAACTTCCAATTTCAATACTTCGCACTTGCTTGTTAATTCAAACATATGGGCAATGAAACCCATAAAATTAATACCACTTGTGCGGTCTCAGACTCGCAAAACTATTAAATTTCTTACATTGGAACAGAAACTTATCAATTTTAAACTATCTTTTTTCTTCCCTCACCTCAATATTCCATCAGGTTAGTCACTTTCGCTTTTCAGTCCTTCATTAGTCTCATTAGACTAGAAAAAGGATTCAGAATTTAAAAAAAAAATTCAAAATTTTCGAAAAATTTTTTCAAGTTTCGCTCATTCACCACACCAACTTTTTTCCAAAAATTTTACAAGTTCCAACACTCTCACAACACCAATTTTACAAAATCTTTGTCAACCACGAAAAACAAAATTTTCGCAAAATTTTGGAAAAATTTTCGAAAAATTTTACAAGTTTCACTCATTCACCCCGCCAAATTTTTTTTTCCAAAAATTTTACAAGTTCCAGCACTCTCACAACACCAAACTCTCAAAAAAGTTTCAAGTCTTTGCCAACCTCGAGAAACAAAAATTTCGAGAAATTTTACAAGTTTTCGAAAAGGATACCTAAAAAAGGTCATGCCTGTATTGTAACGGGGGGACAGGTCCCCCCGTTACAAACCAGGCATTTTCACTACTACTGAGGCTATATCAGTCCAAAATCTCAATGTTGGGTGGTTCAAGTGTCAAATAGAACTTACAACTTCAGCTCGTATGTCTTCTGATCAGGAGAAATATCAGCACTGATGATTTGCAGCAAATACTCTGAGGCTTTGTTTTCACATTCTGACAATTGGTCTTCGCTCAGTGTCACAATCAGCCTGGAATTCAACAGTGCCGTTTTCGAATTTGATTTGATGGACATTTTCATCACTGAGTTCGCAGTTGTCATTTTGTATGCCTCAAAATCTCCAAACCTAAAATCAAATACAAAAAAAACAATACAAGAATGTTCGAGATTTGGGAGAAGTTTGGAAACCTAAACCTTCAAGCAAAAATTCGAGATAAAAACATAGCCGGTGTAATACTGGTTACGACTCAAAGAAACTCGCAATACTATCTCTAAAGTAACCTTAACGAAATCAGAAATATCAAGAAAAAAAATAACGGCAATAAAATCAAGGAAAATAATACAGACAACGCAACAAAAAATAATCGCCTAATAGGTATTTTTAAAAAAGCTCGTGGGGGTGTAGGCTTGTGGGTGCGTGTTCTTGGAGAGAGGGGGACCGGGGTGGTGCTGGCGGCGAGTAGGCGCGGTCACCAGATCTGTTCCTGGCAGTGTCTGTAGATTGAGTAGATAGAGGAAACTGCAATTGATAGAAAAGTTCTCAAAATAACCTTTTGCACCTTGAATAAACCTTTAGTTCCTGATTACTATCTATTGAAAACTTGGAAAATCTTCAAATGCAGCCTTCTAAGACACAAGTCAACGTTTTAAAACAGAAATCAATGTTAAAAAAGATATCAACGTTCAAGTCATCAACAAAGTTGCTTCAGCTAAAAGATATTAAAGGTGAAATTATCGGAAACTACTTAAAGATTTGTTAAATATTAACTCAAAACTAATTTTCTTCTAAATCATATCAGAGAAAAAACTAAAATAGCAAAAAGAATTGGTTGCCTAGTAATAAAATATATAAAATGGTTTGAAAAATTCTGCTTCTAGGGTTAAGCGTGCTGGGTAGTTGAGGGCACGTGGTGTGTGCGCGGGGGGAGGAGGTTGGTTTGGTGATAGGGTAGGTGACAGGTCCGGGGGATAGACAGGTTTAAGTGCCGGTGGCAAGTGAAGTGTGGTGGTTTGTAGATACGAATTCAGATAGGAGTAGGTATATGAAGGGGTAGTTGAGTGTGGGGCATGTAGGTGCGGGAGTGTTTGCAGTTTGGATAGGAGCAGGTACCATTATGGCATCAAATGTCCTCAGAATGACCTTTTAAACTTAATTATTAACAGCAGATTCTAAACTCAAAGCTTAAGAAACTAAGCTATTCTTAAAGCTGAATTTTGAAAACTGTAGTCGATGTTCTAAACAGCAGTAAAACTCAAAAAAAGAACTCACACGCTGTTCAAGTTATTTAAAAAAATGTACTCTGACTTTAAAAACCTGTATGGTACCAACACTCTTCTTCGAGTCATAAAAAGCACAAAAATTGCTCCAAACATTATATACTTATATGAAATGTTCCTCCCCAGAACATGGCTATCGAAAATGTCAGAAGTACAATTCTAGCAAATTGCTAGTCAGTTCTAGTATAATTATGTTTTAGGAGATGATGAAATCATTTAAAAACAGTACTGACATTTTTATATTTGGCAACGTTTTTTCTTGTGCATTTCTTATTTTCTTAGACTACTGGATAGAAAAGAGAAAATACCTGTTTCTCAATAAAACTCGACAATTCATAATGTTTTTGCTCATAAAGAACAAATGCTTCGTACACAGGAAAATTGTAAGTTTATTAAACTAAGAAAACGGCTGTGATCCTTTCTCCCTGTTCCTAAAAACTATATCAATTTTATTAGTAATAATATGTATAAAAACTGATTTTTGCTGTCAGTTACGTCATTCGTTGGGATCGGCAACCCAATGGGGTCTGTTAGAAGGTTGAGAGAGAACAACCTAATGTAAATTGAGCATAATATAAGCTTGACAGAAGAAGCTATACTTGTTCAAAGTAAACTTGACTAGAGAAAGGAATCCTTTTGGAACAAGAAGGAACTTGAGAACGCGTTGAGGAACGGGTTGAGAACGTGAGAGCTTAAGACCAGTTGGTGTAAATGCACTAGGCTTGCAAGTAAGAGATGCTGGTTCGAATCCAGTACTGGTCCATTTCCACAGTAGTTTCACCTGTATAGACCCCCTGACAGGGTCTGAGAACTATGTTTGGTTCTCACACCAATTAAGCAGTGTTTCTGAGAATTAAAATTGAATTTTATACGAGCTCTGCCGGGAATGGATCTTACGATTTTGCCATCTGAACGAGTTTGAACTGTTCTCTCCGATCAAGCGATAAAATGGTTTTGCAAGATTCCTACATAAAATTAGCCCGTACTTAAGGCCAAGTCAATATCAGTACTGGGCAAGTTTAATTCCAAGTCTATATAAGTACTGATTCAGAGCTATGATCATAACACATTTCAGACTTGTCAGACTTGGCCAAGACTTGGCAAGTCTAACCCAAGTGCTAAAATAAAGTTCCGTACGGGGCTCGAACCCAAAATCTCTCGTTCCCTGCATATGTTCTCCCTCCTTACTGTGCCACCGCGACTGCTGAAAGTTACTCTTTCGCCCCGTTGAAGTACGCTTGAAAGACGCAAATTTCAGGCGAGAAAGCGAGCAAATTATATCACATGGGGGACTTGCATTTGCAATTACCCAGTACTGATTTACACTTGGAGTTCTGTACGGGAGCTGTCTTGACACATATGAGCAAAAAGTATGAGTTTCAGAGTAATTCAGTGTGAAAGATCAGTTGGATTGAACCTGACTAATTATCGCTCATTATCTTCCTAAAAACAAGCAAAAATCAATAACGTTAATCTTGCAATAACGTTAAACCTGACAAACAAAAAAATTTGCTGGGAACAAAGGCTTTCCTGCACTAATTTTTTAACCATCTCAAAAAAGGGAAAATTGTGAAGGAATGTAAAATGATGCTTTCCTATAAGTGGGAGATAGATAATTGGGTGCCTTGATCTTGTGTACAAATTTCACACAAAATGACAATCTTCTAAGTCGTGTTCTCGTAGAAAAAAATGACAAAACTGTAATCGTAAAAGAGTCCGGCTAAAAATGTAGAATTTGTAGCAGTTTAACACAAAATTGAAGTCTTAAAGAAAACTGACATTAAAGTTGCAATCTTATAAAAGTCGGACATACAGCGGCGTCGTTTTGACAATAAAAATGTAACATGCCAAAATGGCATCGCCGAATGATATTTTGCTGGGATAGCTGAAGGATAGCTTGAGGGATTTAGCTATAAGCCATCACTGCTGAGCCAGGGTACTTTTCGAACGCAGTGTTAATTTACACAAAAGTTTATCATTTTTTTCCAATTTTATTTTAAATTTCAAAGTGGGGTGAAAAATTTACGATTTTTAATTTGATCTTCAATTGAGGAGTTTTTGGATCAACTTTAACATAACAGTAGACAAAAAAATTCATAATGAAACAATTTTGATACCAGAGATGACAGGAGAAGTTTTGTTTTTTAAGTTCTTGCGAACTGATAATTGTCATTATAGTCATGACAATCTCGAACAAAAAATTTAGAAAACGCTGAAGATGCCGTCTTGATCGTATCATTCATTAAAAGTTAAAGGAATATCGCTTTAATCTAGAAGGAAAATGTTTAAAAATGGTCTCCTTAGATGACGTAGGTTCAGCGCTTTGGATTTCATAATAGCGCTCAAGTGCGCGTAATTAAGATCCTAACAACTTCAATATTAGGATCCGTAAGTTATCTAGTAAGATCTGGACAAATTTTGTACTAAAAGTTAACCAGTATAATCTTTGCGGACCACAATTTATCTGACAAAACGCCAAATTTGAGGAATGAAAAACTATCTGGCAAGATTGATCCGTTCAAAGTCTACGCTAATTGTTCCAACTGTAAAAATGAAAATTTGTAAATTAAGCTAAAAAATATTTTTTGTTCTATAATTGAGAATTGAGGTATCAAAAGCGTTCAGAGTTAGCTGTACTCATTTTGAAAATATTAACCATTTTTCTTTAAAACTTAATTCAGCTCGGCAAACTGATTCATTATTATCACTTCATGGCAATTTTTTTGCCCCGATGCAGAACCTTTTGTCTTAAAATCCCTACTCCCTAATCCTTGCATAAAAAGTTCTCTAAAAATCATTTACGTCATTGATTTATTTGACAACTTTTTGTCAGCTTATTGTTCAGAGAAAATAAACAAGACTTGAATCCTAACATCCCCTTATTTTGTTCTCATGTTTTTGACTACTTCATTGTTTCGATTGAAACAAATTCTTTGTTATAAACTTCTTTTCTACTATTTTTTTGTTTCTATTGGCACAACTCTTTTGAAAAAAATCAATAGAAAGCAAATTTCTATCAAGCGCCTCCTTCTCAATTCTTGTCCATCAATTTGCATATTCACATCGAAAAGTTTATCCTGCAAGTGGCGTCAACGAATCGAATCAGTTTTTGCTCAAACTCTAAAAAATAACCATGACATCTCGGCTCAGATACACTCCAACTTTACATTAATGAACGACGTGTTACTTTAAGCAAAAAAGTTTTAATTGAACTTTATAACAATTAAAGACTTTTTTATTAAAAAATACAACTTGATTAAATCATTTTGTTTCGATTTTAATCTGTAGGCCACTAAATTTTAAAAGCAAATTATGATATGAATTAAAAAAAAATAGATGTTGACAACCTTTTGCTCCCAGATTTTGCAGGACTAGATCTCCTTTATAATAAATTGTCAAGACAAAGTGCGGGAAACTAAATAATTGAAAAAATAGAGTCAGCAAAGGAATCCCTGTTTAACATAGTATTGATAGCAGAACTAAAAGACAATTGTTTTTATCTGTAATAGGGATGGTGATTGTTAGGCACATTCTGCGTTTTGAGCTTATTCATGGCGTTGTGTTTCATATTAGCACACTATAATACGCACATTTTTGATCCGGACAACTTTAATATTGGACCGCCTAATGTACCTTGTTTGAATTTGTAGAATTAATGTTCTAATATTTATCTCGTAAAACTTTTCAAGTCCAAAATCCATCTGGTGAAATACAAGTCTGAAGGATAAAATGTTATCTGGGACAATTTTTTCGCTCAAACTCTGCTTTAGTTGTTTCAATTACTTTTATTAAAAGCGTACAAATTTAGCTGTGCTCACGTCATTTAATAATTATTGAACAATTTAACAATAAATTGTTTTCAACCGGTAGGTTATGAGAAATCCTCTAATTAAGCAAGATCCAATTAAGACACAACGAACTTGCTAGGTCATCAAAAAGTCCTTACTATCCATATCCAATGATGCATGCCAAATAGCAGTACTAAGAACTATATGGGATTTAATTATAGGGGACATAGTTATATGTCAGAGAAGGTGACCTAATTCGACAATCCAACTTTCTGAAAAAACTTGTTTCAGCTCACCTAACAGTTTGAGTTTGTAATTACTCGACCGGACGTGCTCTATTATTACCATTTCATGCCGTTTTTTGTACCGCAAGGCAAAACTTTTGTTGTGTTTTTATCTGTTTATTTATTTCTTTGTTTAATGGTTCTTTAAATAAATTTTTAGCAAACCAGCTGTTCTAAAAATTTATATTTTTCGTGTAGTTGACTGATGTGACAGCGTTATTAATCAGGATACAGCTCAAAGTAAAAGAATGGACGTCGATCTTCTTATACCACTAGTTTGTTCTCGTGTTTTAACTTTTTCATTGTTTCTATTGACTCTAAATTTTTGTCAACATCTTTTTGACTACTTTATTGTTTCTATTGGCTCGATTTTTTTCGTTCAAAATGTTAACCGAACGCAAATTTAAATACTGAGCTAATATGATGAATCGTTTTTCTTCCAAATTTACAAGAAAAATTTTATCCTGCAAGATCTTCTCAACTTTTTAACTAGAGAGGCAAATAAATCTTAGTTATGATACAACCAAAGAACAACCAAAAGCTTAACCCTGTAACATCAAAATATCCTTTTGTAAAAGAAAAAACTAATTGAATAATACTGCTCGCAATCTTTGGTAAGTTTTTCAACCAACCTTCCTATCAATTTTTTCGATGATTTGGTCGATTTCTCACCGCCTTCATGCAATTCATCAGAATATTCTCCACTTTTTCGTTGAGAATTTGACCCAGAAGTCAAATTCACCCTCAAATCTTCGTTAGCTTGCTTGATAACAGTTGCAGCAACAATATCAAAATCATTCGAATCATTCACTCCCACTTTATTCTGAGCCATAACACGAAACTCGGAAAACAAACTGATAAATTCGCTTAAATCTGCTTTCAAATTGGAAGTTTCCGTTATTGTTTTCCATCTTTTAGAACTGGTAGAGTATCCCTGGATGACGTAACTGGTGATTGGTTTTCCGCCATTATCCACGGGTGTTTTCCATGAGATGAAGCAAGAGTTTTCGTCCTGATGTAGTTTTACATTTCTCGTTTTTGAGGGTGGAGCTGAAATAATTGACGACTGCTTTGTTATTATTCTTTGAAAAATTGTTGAACATGCTTTTACATGACCCGTCAGCGACAAGCAGAAAAGTTCAACCGATATTGTGAAGAGAAATTGAAAAAAGTAGTCAATTCATAATACCTAAAAGATCTTTTCCGATTCTGCACCAGGAGAGGGGGAGGGTGAGCAAAAATAAAAAAAGGACAAAAATTCAAATTAAATTATTTAAAAAAATGTTACGGATAGAACTCAATATCAATGACAATTTATCTGTCTGATAAAATTTTGCATAAAATTTTAAGTTTTGTTCTTTCAAAACTGGTCTTTCAAATTCTGTTTAAAATGATTTTGAAGGAAGATGTGAACAAGTCAAAAACTTTAGTCATGCAAAAGTTTAAAAAGCAGTGAAAAATTGAATGAAAAATAAGTGGAAAAAAACTTCACTCCAGAATTTTTTGCCACATAACGGATTTTTTGGCCGGAAACAATTTGAGATGATGTCGCAATATAAACGCTCATCTGTCGATCTGTCGTGGGTACAAGTTTTTCAAGCAAAACCTTTGTATGGGTACACCTATTTGATGATAGAATCTGAATGTATTTTGTTTCCTGTCTTCAATGCGCAAAATAAGAAAACAACACATCGCCCTTGGGGCAAAAAAATTACATGCTGGGGGTACATGATAGCTGGGGGTACACGATAGATCTGATTATTTTGCCAAAGAATTTATACTTCAAGAGAGTAGCAAGATTTTATCAGAGCGCTATGTGATCTCAGCTGAAGCAGTTCAAAAAACAGTTTGATTTTTTAACAAAAATTTGGAAGTGGGCTCTAATCAACAAACTATGTATTCCATTGAGCTAAAACGATTTATAGCAAATGTTTAAACCCAGTTTAATATTTTCAACTCAGAGGTTTAATTATACAAATTGAAATCTCGAACAATTTGGAGATTCCTGGAAACAATTATTTTAACGGAAAAAATAAATAGTAATTTTTTGATGAAAATCCAATTTTTGAATAGTTTCCAAGATAAACTATATTGTTCCCATAAATTGACAAACATTAACATGTATTATGATTGCAAAATGATCTTTCGTTCAAGAACTTGAAACTAAGTCAACAAAGTTCCGTGAAAGATTAAACTCGGCCAAAAACGTGCACGAAGCAGTAATAAGAAGAATAATGTGAGTTGAGAAAAAGCTCGTTTGTAATTAGCAGTCGATAGTTTTTGGAATTTTTATCCAAGAAAAACGGAAATTGCTTTTTTCGATAATTGGAGTTTGAAAGGAATCAAGCTGATATTAGACTCTTTTAATTGAATTCTGCTAATTATACCTGCTTTGTCTTGGCCAGTATTCTCTAGAAGAAACTTTTGGCTTACCGACTTTTTCTTACCACCAAGATTCAGTTTTGAGACAGATAAATTTTAAAACTTTTGTAAAATGGGGGAAAATTGTAGTTTAGATATGGAAAATTAGTCGATCATTTCTTCAGACATTTTTTTTTCAGATTCTTATTCTATTTAATAGGTTGGCAATTTTAACACATCGCCTTTTCCACGTTTAACAGTATATATGCTTTTTTGGGAGCCATTTTTTATGCTGTGGTTCGGCTGCTAATCTTATAGAGGCGTTGCCATATCAATTCCACAAACAATCCAGTAAATCTCAATTCAATTCGACATTCCAGTAAATCAACGTAGGCTCTGAACTTTGTTCAATAATACCGCATTAATTGTTTTCTTTTGAAATGTCACCAAAAATGCTCAAGCATTTTTGTAATATTTTCTGATTTACAGCTCATTTTGGCCGAACTTTGTTACAGATTTACACGCCGTAGTACGGTTGACGAAATTGTTCAATAAATCGCCAATTAGATTGAAAGCATATAAACGTAGCTGGCGATGTGCCAGAAAACAACTGCAAAATATTTGTAGAGCTGTAAACGCCTATATTACAATAGAAAACCAGACAAAAAGCGATTTGAAATATTCTCAACATTTTTTGGAAAAAATTCTTGATTATAAAAGCTGCCTCGGGAAGAGTGAAGCAAGGTTGTCGCCAGTAAGAATGAAACTCGAGGTCACCCCTTCACACAACCCAGTCATCGAAATAACAACAGTCCAAAATTTACATTAATGACTGAGAATAAACAAACTTTTAAAAGAGCGCAAAATATCAAAAGTCTTCAGATGAAAAAGAATCAACCATAAAATATGTAAGATATCTGGCACTGCGAGGATAAATTTACATAATTTTTTTAACAGTTTTCTTTTGTTTTCTTTTTCCATACCAATAAAAAATCTATTGCACAAATCTATGGCTAGATTAGAAAACACTGTCAGATCGGTCTTAGGATTGCTATTGCTCGCAAAAAAGGAAAAAAATTCGAAAAAATACAAAAAGAGAAAAGAATTTTGAAATCCGAACTTATTGCACCAAATATTTCGGTCGATATTACAATGTTGTCAGCTCTAGCTCTAGCTCCCTCTTCGATCAAAATTGAAGGAATCTATTCCACACTGAACTGCGAAAATACTTTAGATTTCTGCCTTTTTCTTCCATTTTTTCAAAATATCTCGCATTGCGTAAAAAACGTGCGGTCCTACAAGTCCTAAGAAAAAGAAGACTTGTAGGCAGTTTGGAGGAAAATTGCGTGGAAGCGGAATTTTTTTAGAGAATTCACAGGACATAATGTCATATTAAATTGACTTATGATCGGATCCAATCGGGAGCACACCTATGGACTCTACTTTCATGATACCGGACTGTGGATGGGTTTTAGTAGAAGCAGAGAGAAATTTGAGCCCAATTGCGTCTGATCAGAGGCGATTCTCTGCGCAAATTGATCTTATCACAGATATTATTGTGCCGAACTTTTTCTGACCAGACACAATTTTGATAGCAAGTGGGTCAAATAGCAGCGAAAAATTTTTTGCTAATCGTTTTTTTTAATATATTAGGCGAAAGGAACCAAACAATACTCCGTCTTATCATAGACTCTAAACAAATCCGTTGACTGTGATGAAACCAAGAGCTTACCCATGTCGAAGTTTTTGGGTAAATCTTTGTAAGAAATGCGTTGATTGCGGTGAATGCGGTGACAAAAAATATTTCACCGCATTTCACCGCTTTTCATACAAAAATTCACCGCAAAATTCACTGTATTTCTTACAAACATTTTCCGCAAAAATCCCCGCATTTCTTACAAAAATTTACCGCAAAATTCACTGTATTTCCTACAAAAATTTTCCGCAAAAATCCCCGCATTTCTTACAAAAATTTACCGCATGGTGGCAAAAAATTTTTTTGTGGCAAATAAATGTAACGTATGCGGTGAATGCTGTCAATGCGATGAAAAAACGAAAATCAACGCATTTCATCGCATTTCTTACAAATATTCACCGCATTTGTTTTCCAACGTTCACTTAAATTCACATGAAATATTTCACAAATAAGTGACAGTGATAGCAGTGGAATAAGAAGATAAAGACATGCAGGAGGAAAGACGTTTGAACCCGTGTATGGAAGTGTCTTTTTTGTAAGAATACCGAGAAAGCGGTGAAAATGAAAAATTCACCGCAATTCACAGCATTCACCGCAAAAAGATGAAAAAAATACGCGGTGAAAATTATTTTTTCACCGCATTTCACCGCATTTCTTACGAAAATCCACCGCCAAACCTCGGCCCGGGTAAGCAGCGAACAAGAACTTTTCCATTTAAAAAAAAAATGTTGCAAATAAATTTTTTGTGAATCGAATCTACCCACTTTCAACTGCTGTGCAACAATATTGCAACAATCAGATGCAAAAAAAAAGCACAAGGTAAAATCTCAAATTTTTAACGCGGGTGAGTCTGATCAGAGATCATTTTGTCCTGCGAGGGTCTCCTAGGAGGTCACATCGGGGCCTGGTCCTGGGTCTGACCGCTTCTATTTTGTTTCTCATCCATTACCATATCTCATAACCATAAAAATTTTGTCCAGTTAGCTTTGAAAATGTGCATTCTCATACGTATACAAAGACGTATATGCTCATAAGCACGCACACTTGAACTTTCCAACTTCATGCAACTTCTTTTTATTTCATACATAGCGTGAAAACGTTAAACTTGAACCTTTGAAAAAAATACCTTGAACTTCAATTGTAAAATCTTTCCTGTCTTCGCCAAACTCATTCCAACAATGCAGTGAATAAACTCCTCGTTTCTGTCTGTTCACTTTCTTCACCTTCAGCATAGCTTTGTTCGAATGACCTCCACAGTCGGGCAGCTCTGATGAACTTTGGTGACCTTCCGGTGTAAACTCCCAGACCCAAAATGGTGTCGGTTTTCCACTCACAGTCAGAGAAACGTTTAGATCTTCGCCTTGTTTCAACGTGATTGAGCCGTTGTGAAGTTTTCTCGGTATTTCGATCTTCGGAGCGGCTTCAAACAAATAGAAAAATTACATTAAATTGATTGACTTTTCTGCGAATAAGAGCGGGTCAAGAAAAAATCACAACTCTCTCTGACGAGATTTTGTCAGTGTTATCCATGCTTGAAAACAATGTCAGTGTTATCCATGCTTGAAAAAAATGTCAGTGTTATCTATGCTTGAAAACACTGTCAGTGTTATCCATGCTTGATAACACTGTCAGTGTTATCCATGCTTGAAAACACTGTCAGTGTTATCCATGCTTGATAACACTGTCAGTGTTATCCATGCTTGATAACACTGTCATTGTTATCCATGCTTGATAACACTGTCAGTGTTATCCATGCTTGATTACACTGTCAGTGTTATCCATGCTTGATAACATTGTCAGTGTTATCCATGCTTGATAACACTGTCAGTGTTATCCATGCTTGATAACACTGTCAGTGTTATCCATGCTTGATAACACTGTCATTGTTATCCATGCTTGATAACACTGTCAGTGTTATCCAAGCTTGATAACACTGTCAGTGTTATCCATGCTTGATAACACTGTCAGTGTTATCCATGCTTCAAAACACTGTCAGTGTTATCCATGCTTGAAAACACTGTCAGTGTTATCCATGCTTGATAACACTGTCAGTGTTATCCATGCTTGAAAACACTGTCAATGTTATCCATGCTTGATAACACTGTCAGTGTTATCCATGCTTGATAACACTGTCAGTGTTATCCATGCTTGAAAACACTGTCAGTGTTATCCATGCTTGATTGCACTGTCAGTGTTATCCATGCTTGATAACACTGTCAGTGTTATCCATGCTTGATAACACTGTCAGTGTTATCCATGCTTGAAAACACTGTCAGTGTTATCCATGCTTGATAACACTGTCAGTGTTATCCATGCTTGATAACACTGTCAGTGTTATCCATGCTTGAAAACACTGTCAGTGTTATCCATGCTTGATAACACTGTCTGTGTTATCCATGCTTGATAACACTGTCAGTGTTATCCATGCTTGATAACACTTTCAGTGTTATCCATGCTTGAAAACACTGTCAGTGTCATCCATGCTTGATAACACTGTCAGTGTTATCCATGCTTGAAAACACTGTCAGTGTTATCCATGCTTGATAACACGGTCAGTGTTATCCATGCTTGATAACACTGTCAGTGTTATCCATGCTTGATAACACTGTCAGTGTTATCCATGCTTGATAACACTGTCAGTGTTATCCATGCTTGATAACACTGTCAGTGTTATCCATGCTTGATAACACTGTCAGTGTTATCCATGCTTGATAACACTGTCAGTGTTATCCATGCTTGAAAACACTGTCAGTGTTATCCATGCTTGATAACACTGTCAGTGTTATCCTTGCTTGAAAACACTGTCAGTGTTATCCATGCTTGATAACACTGTCAGTGTTATCCATGCTTGATAACACTGTCAGTGTTATCCATGCTTGATAACACTGTCAGTGTTATCCTTGCTTGATAACACTGTCAGTGTTATCCTTGCTTGAAAACACTGTCAGTGTTATCCATGCTTGATAACACTGTCAGTGTTATCCTTGCTTGATAACACTGTCAGTGTTATCCATGCTTGAAAACCAACATTGCGAACAATTGCGATGGATATTTCCGATTTGAAGCAAATGGGAACTATTTTCGATTAATGTTACTGTTCTGCGACACGCTCATAACCCAAACCTTTAAACGTGGTAGTGAAAACAGCCCTCGTTTTTCGAGCAAATTTGCCCGATAGTAAATTAAAACCCAAATAGTAGATTTGCCCAAATGGTAGTGAAAACATGGGATGTCTGTGCAAAGTTCTAGCGATAAAAACATAGGTGTTTTCCACGTATGTGTCTACGATTTGATTGCAAACTAATTGACCCTTGATTACCCTTAATTCTCTAATACCTACTTGCAACACTAAGCACAGCTTCTTTACTCTCCACATTTGTTCCTCCATCACTACCGACACTAATTGATGATTTACACTGAAACTTCAGCCCATCTTCCCACTCTCTGACGTCACACAGGGACAGTTTGAACACCTTGACACATTTCAGCTGTTCACGCGAAGGATGAGATTCGTGAGATGGTTCTTCTGTCTCTTGAGTAAATCGGGATCCGAGAACTTTACGACCATTTTTGAACCTGTAAGAACAATTGGAACTATTAAGTTTCAACTCGTTTTTCACTTAGTCAAAAAATTTTCCATTTTTAAACATATGAAATCGTCGGTATCCTTGTTTTTCTAGCCAGAAACAACGTTAGCTCTTATGATTTCTACTTCTGTATAGTCGTTTTTATTCGGTATTTAACATTAGAGAGATTCGGTATCGCCATTTTTTTTTAAATTCGGTATCCTGATGTTAACTGTAAAGCTGAAAGTAATTAGTTATCATATAGTTCTGGTTACATTGAATGACTCTAAGTTTGTTATTTATTTGAAAAATTGAATTTTCAAACAAACCTTTTTGCAACTTTTCGGAGGCGGCAAAGATTTTGAAAATTTACGCTAGTAGTGAAGACATTTAACAAAAAGTAACTTCGAATTTTATGACTATAAGATATCAAGTTTATCTGAAATTAATTAACCAGCGCAATATTAAAAATGAATTTTACCATGTTACTGATTCGATGCCAGCCATTGTGCACTCAAACACAGCAGTAGCTCCGATTTCAACTGTTACGTCATCCAAATCAGTTATCAAACTGGGTTCAGAGACTTCTAGAATGTTCTCATCTCTTGACATTTCTTTTCGTTGAGACCTTTTTGAGATATCATTCTCGATACTAGCAGACGAGGGATCCGAAATTAGCAATTTTGAATCGGTTCCAAGATTTTCGGGAATAGTTTCAGTTTGTTCGGTTTCTTCAACACTCGAGTCAGAACTTTCCGCAGATTCGAAACCCGATTTCAAAATTGAAGCAAGAACTGATTTTTTGTCAGGTTTAGAGCCCAAAGTTGAGCTATTATTGGGGGACAATTGGTGGTCATGTGATTTACTTTGAACCGGATGTTGAGTATTTGAAAGTTGAACAAGTGTGACATTTTCAATTTTTTCATTATTTGATTTTTTGTTCAAACGATTTGTAAGTTGTTCATTTAACAGCTTGTGAGGAACTCCTCCAGAATCATTTGACTGTTCGGATAATTCGTCGTAAGTATACTCGGTTTCCGAATCGTTTACAGTTTCATCGCCAGCATTAGTATCACCAACTGTAATTTTATCATCCCTATCAATTTCATTATTAGGAAATTTCCATAACTGGTTAGTGTTCATTTTGATAGAAGAATTAAAAGGCCGTTTCTGTCTGCAGGGAAACACAATTTGTTTTCGTTGTGTTTCGGCCCCAATATCGTCAAATTCTTCATTGCCTGTTTTGGGATAAAGCAATTTTGTTTGCCGTCTTGACGAATGGTTGCTTGCATTTTTGGAGTTTTCAAGTGCAGAGATTTTGGAACTTTCTGGAAAAGAGTTTGAAAGGTCGGTTTCTTTTTCGTGAAGACTTTCGAAAGACTCAGTATCGCATCTTATTATCAAAGCTGTCTGCTTGATAGTTTCCATTGATCTTGTGTTTGATAGCTGTGAGAGATTTGATTGGTCAATATCCGCGGATGAAACTTGGCAGCACCACTCTGATTGGTCAAAATTTGCTCCACTGCTGGCGGTGAGAAAGTTGACAGATTGACCGAGGGGAACAATTGAACTCAATTCTGTGTTTGGCATGTTTACACTTTTGCCTTAAACACATCTAAAAGTAAATGTAATCTGTTCACGAAAAGTATCCCAAGATCAGGTCTGATACCCGAAACAGGGCCAGACGCACTTGGGTTGTGTACAGAACAAGTGAGGGAGGGGCAGGGGTGCGACCGCACTTATATTCTGGACTGTTTCGTTCCTGCATTTTCCTCCAGCCCAAACCGGAATTTAGTCCTTTCGGTCTGGTCCGTACCTAATTTGGGCAAAGAAACTTGTCCTAGGAGCTGTTCAAATTAACTTACCAACATCTAATTTGTCGAAGTCTTGATGAACTACCAAGGCGTCAACGAAATTGCGTTTTTCTCGTTTTCTGTCGCGATTCCTTATCGGTTTCGGATGTTCTGGTGAACATGTTTTGACAGCCATTTTAAGCTGATTGACCGGAATCCAAGCAGCAGTTTTTCTGTATGTCGATTCTTCACGATTGCTCACACTGGCTGAAACGACAAGAAACGTTTGACAACTATTGTCAATTTATTTTTATAGTAAATTCAGAGCATTTTGTTTGTTTTGTTTTCCTGGTTTAGAATCAAACAAGTAGTGATCAAACCGAAAACACCTATTGTTCAAAATAAGACATACAAAATTTATTTGTTTATTTGTTTGACTTTGAAATTATAAGTACAAATCATTTAGGAACTTTTATTATGGATACTATTAACACTATGTGGTCTCTTCATGGAAACTAAGAACCATACATGCTCAGAATGATCAGAAAGAACCAAAAATGGTATATTGGTGGTTAAAAATGAACCATAAAAAACTTTTTCTGACAATAAAGAAACATAGCCGGCAAATTGCCGGAAAATAGCCGCCGTTGACCCGCTTGACGCACATTGGGATTAGAACAAAAAGAGAAAAAAGAAAACATATAAATTGACAGAAATTTTTAGGAGTCAAAGTGTTCTTATTTGATGTGTGTAAATTCTGCATATTCAGTTATATCCAAAAATTACACTTAATTCACCTTCTTAACTGAAGGCTATTAAGCAAAACACTAACAATAGCTAGCAATTGCTTGAAAGAACTTTGATAACCTAATGCGTTACGACTTAATGACCGCGTTTTGTATCCCGTTTCGTTGGATTTTAATTTTTTGACATTGACCGTATTCACTACATTACGTAATTCAATACGTGAAAAAAATTACAATCCATTCAGTTGAAACAGTGTGGGAAATAAGTCAGAAGTCATGCGTTAAAACCGTGACTTGTGTAAAAACGAACAACGTGATCAGAAGGTAAAGCGAATTAAAAACATTGAGCTAATACAATAACCTTTTGCATTTAATCATCAATTCTTTACCTCAACTGGATTGATTTAAAAAGATTGCTGAAATTGATATCAAATTCACAACGGCCGAAATGCGTAAAACATTGAAGACATTTGGTAACGATAAAAATGTCCAATGTTCATAGGATGGTAGAAATACTGATAGGCGATAAAACTCGGCAGCCCTACAAATTGACATGAATTAACTAATGATGTTGGTCATGGAAAAACAACTCCTCAATCAACTTTAATACCCAAAATCACATTTTGAAAACATAAGGCAGCTCAACATCTTAGAAGTTTAACCAAATGTGTCAACAGAAATAGAATACTACAAACAAAAACTCAAAAAACCATTAATTTTTCAAACTACTGCAATTAAGACAAAATTAAGATATTCTTTTTCATTGTAGGTGATATGATGGAAAAAAAGAATTCAAACTATTTCAAAATTAAGTCGATCTCAAAGAAATAAAAGCAAAAAAATACTCAAAGGCAAGATAGTTTTAGAACAATACCGAAGCCCCCCACAAGAAGCTATAGTCGTTAAAACTTTTAACAAATGAAAAACGTAAAACAAAAAATACTGGTTATAGGGTCTACTAGATGCTAGAATGTACAGAATATAGGCGCAATGTAAGAAACACAGGCACAAAATGACCATTTGATTCTTGAAAGTTAAAAATCTAACTTAAAGGAAAACAAGAAAAACGGTAAATTACAAAAATTAGCATTCTAGACTTAATTTAAACCAAAAGCCATGCTTCTGTACAGATTTAAAACATTAAAAACGAATTTCAAAGATTAGGAGCGTTGAAACGTTTCGGTAAATAAAGCTAAAACAAAATTTTGAAAAGTTCATTTATTTAAAAGTTTCAATTGTATTTTAAAACTTTAACCCCAAAAAAACAAAAGAAATAGTGAAAGAGCAAAATTCAAGTCCCTGTTGTTGCATTAAAAGAATGTTTCCAGTAAATAAAACCAAATACAAAAAAGAAATTGAAGAAAAATCTAGAATAATCGGATGAGAATTTGCACAGTTTTATTAAACAAAATTACCTCGTGGTAGAAAGAGGCATTCAGTATATGAGTGATGAATGATAACAGCTGAGAAAAATAAAAATGAAGAATTAATTGGAAAAAATCCTAAAACTATATAGAAACTTAAAAAATATGTGCTAATTTCAAACTTGAAACGCATTATTAGTCTCTTCAAATATTTTTGAGGGCTGCACTTCAGTATGATGTCAAATAAACATTATTTCCCCATCATTTTTAAAAACACTGTTCAGGGTCAAAAAATCATTCAACGAACGCAGCGCATGATCGAAAAACTTCTGTTGCTCAGAAAAAAATGATTTCACACTGCATTTTTACTCACTTTCAATTTCAGGTCAAAACGCCGTCTGAACGAATAGTACTTCTGGTCAAAAAACCTTAATAAAACCAATACTCCTCTTCGATTCGTAAAAAACATAGCAGGACATGACCTGACGTACAATTCAAAGAATTTTCATTGACTAAAAAAACTAGATCTGGAAGGGACTGAGTGAATAGGGAAAACTTTTTCTAAAAAATCAGATAAAAAAATCAAAGTTAAAACGATTGAGCCGCATGTGAACAAAAAACTATTAGCGAGAAAGGGAAATTTAGTTCAAACAAAAAAACTAGGCCTAGAATGAGCTATTCATCGATTGGGAAAACCATTAAGAAAAACTCTGATCCAAAAAAACGAAAAATCAGAAAAAATTAAAGTGAAATTGCCGCATGTGAACAAAAAATCACTAGCGAGAAAAAGAATATTTGTTCAAACACCGTTTTCTCACTCTACTTTAAAATTAGAGCAAAAAATATTCACGCCACAAAACCACTCGCTTTTTCCCTCCACTTCCTGTTTCGGCGTGACCAAAATCACTACTCCAATTTATGACTTCAAAAATCATGCAGCTGTGTGAACAGATCTTTAAAAAAAGACAGCGCCCCAATACAATTCAAATTCTTTGAATTGTAAAAAAGAGCGCCTAAATAATAGCCGTTGAGAGGCTGACGGAGGCTATTTATAATATATGGTCTTTGTATGAATTGAAAGAAACTATTCAAGCTCTGTGAAGAATTATGAAGTGAAAGACTACATTGGCGTAACACAAAAATCGGCATAACAAAGACAATGACACAACAATTACATAGATTATTAAAATTGGACAAGGACATAACTCCAACACACTAATCAGAACTTAAAAAGTACCATTAATAACAATAGCTTCCAGTATGCAAGGCGCTCCTGTAAAATATTCACTCAATACAAGACTGTTGAAAAGAAGTCGGGTTTCTCAGTTATGTTGCAAGACCTTGCAAAAAAAAACTGTCAAAATCTTTTTGATCTTTTACATGTTTATCCTCTTTTGAAATCGGAATTGGTCAAAATTTGTCAAAAAAATAAGATATCAGGAAAAATTTCAACCGGGAACTAAAGTTGCGAGATTTTTTAAGAGTAATTAAACATAGACCAACCTTCAGAAACTCGAGGCACCAAAATAACGTCGCAACTTCTGTTAACGGATCCACGTTTGTCTAAAATATAAAGTTTACCGATAGATCACAAAATTGATCCAAAACTTTTTTCTTAACATTATAAACCAAGTCTGCATTGGTGTCCTGAACAAAATAGCCTTTAATTACCTCTTAATTGCTTTAATCTCAAATCGCTTTTGGAGTTTCTTTTAGGAACAAATGAGAAGATTTTAATTTTCCTACATTTTGCTCAACCAAGGCTAGCGACAATCGAATGTAATTCCAGCTTAAATTGCTTTCTGTCATATATTAAAATTCCACTTCCACGAATTCCCGTCACTAACCCGAGTAAATCCACTAACCTTCGATAACTGCCAATTAAGACCTGTAAAACGAACGATTTTCAGTATTGAATTTATTCAACGCAATATTACCTGATCTCTGAACCATAATTTCTGATGCATTGACTTTTCTATGCAGATTATTTGTCGCTATTTGAACAGCTGTGCTTTCTTTTTTGAACTGCATAATCTGTTCATAGGTCAGCAACACGCTAAACGATCCAATCTGATTGGCTAACACAATTCTCAAATCACCAACTGAGAAATCGATTAAAATGTCGTTCAACCCGACAGTGCAGAGCTCTTCATGCGCTGAAAACTCCCAATCAAAACCCGAAACAGGTAACTCGTTCACGAAGCAAGAAACTTCGGGCTCCGGTGAGCTTCGCACTGGAATTTCGACCAAAAGGAGTTCGGTGTTTGGGTCCAGCTCCAAATAGGGTTTGTTGACAAGTTTCGGTTTCTCCACAAATCTGTGGATTAAAGTGGGCATTGCGTGTTCGTCTGGTGACATTCCGACTAGCACGAAATCAACTCGGTTGATTTTAGCTTGGGTTTGATCCAATGAAGTGATGAGATGACAACTAAAACATTTAATAGAACTTCTAAATCTCACGTTAAATAATTATTAAAATATGCAATGCGATCAAAATTTCGACCCAAATCATTGCATTTCGCTATAACTTTTATAACTTTTATTCAAAAAATGGTTTATTTTGATACGGCTTTATTATGGTAGCCTGACTGTGCCATTGCATTTTATAATACAGCAGTTCCAAGAATATGTGCCATCTGTAAGTTGTTGGTGCTTAATATAGCCATAGCCTTCAAAAACGAGCCTTTCCGATTTTTTGTTTGTCTGGATGAAATGCATATTAAGCTAATCATCGTGAGGTACTCTTTTATATGCCTCCCAATTAAAACAAAACCGGTCATTGAGTTAAACAACTAGTTTTGCGTCCACTTTTAATACATTGATTATTTGATACGGTTTAGCTTTATTGTCGGATTAACTTTCGTTAGTTAATTCGTTGAGTCAAAATCTGTAAAATTTTGGGACTATTTTGTCTGGGACTGTTTTGTCTGGACACGGGTAAGGCCGTATTAAGGCACCGTATAAGTCTTACATTAAAACCGTACTTGTTAGTTGTACCACGGCATTGTACACGACCGTATTAAGATTTCTAGGGTACGCAATTAACATATAGAAGTTAATAGCCATCTACCTGATCCAGCAGGCATTGAAAAGAGAAAATTCCGATTGGCGTTGAACGACAGAGCAGCAATGGCTGACGACACTCCCCGACAAACAATATTTGCTGCCCAAAAAGACATCAATAGAGAAACAGAAAGCAAATTACGCAAAAACTGATGCAAATTTACAAGAACTTGTTTAAAAGTGACAGGCTGCAATTATAATATCGAACTCTAACAGGTGTTGTTTTTGTCATTGTGATCCGTTATCCCTTCTGTTTTTCAATTCATTCAATTTCTACCAGAAAGTTTAAAAACGCTAAAAACGATCTGATTTTTGCAAAATGTCCATCATGAACTAAATTTTTATTTTCCTTTCTCTCGCGACAACCCATGGCCGGGTTCTCCGGATTTAACACTTTTCCCAGCTTTTCCCACTTTCCGATCTGATTTTTTCTCAATTTTTGATATTTGCGAAAATGTTTTTCACCATCGGGCGCGAACCAGCGACCTCCGAATGTGAGTCCAAATTACTAACTACTGCGCCAAGGTGATTTTGATTTTCCGACTTCAATGCCTTCTTTCAAGGTCAAAGCTGCAATATCTTTTTGATCTGTCTAACGAGCGCTTCGAGCGGGACTGTTTTGTCTGTTTCTTCGGACTATTTTGTCTGGGATTATTTTGCAATTTAAGGTTTTTTTCTTGGACTGTTTTGTCTGGGACTATTTTGTTTGGGACTATTTTCCAATTTAGGACTTTTTTGTCTGGGACTGTTTTGTCTGTTCACTGGTCTCACCAAGTCATCCGATTATCAGTCAGATTTTAATTGATATGGTATCGCACGTCTGTAGTTTCAAATTGTTTGAACTATTTCAAAGTTGTTTAATTTGTTTTTTGTGGAGCAACCATTTTTTGTGGAGTTCACAATTTCATCAAACGTTTGATTGAGCATGAAAAAATGACGCAAAATTATCAGTCAGCTCAAATGCTGATTAATTTAGGACATAATTTTGCGTTTTGGGTCTCTTGGGTTGAAAAACGACAAAATCTACTACACCATTTTTGACAGTTTAGGCAAAATTAACTTCAATTTTTTGCACCAAAAAAACATTTAATTTTACTCTTGATGTAACTACCGTAATTGAAGAGTCTCACTCTCAATTGTATCAGGTATCATTTTTCAAGCCAATTTTTCAATTTGTCAAGCAGTGTTTTTTTCTAAATTATGCAAAAAAAAATCGCGAGAAAATTAACCAATTCTGCTCTGCCTTTATAAAATCAAGCACGGCTGAGGCCAGTTCCGAACCGGTTCATAAATCATATTTTTACTTTATCAAATCAACTGCCAGCGCGTTACATTGCTTCTATGTCAGCACGATATCAAGACAATATAACCAATTCAAGTTTACTCAATGGCATTTTACAAAATGACATTATAGACAAAGCTTACCCTATTGTTAAAAATACAAGAACAACTATTTAGCCAACTATATAACTTAATGGCCCGTGGGACTTGCTATGAAGCTATCACAACTGAACATGAGATTATAAATGGGTGTACAACTAAATGGCTGGTGGGACTTGATTTGAAACTATCACAACCGAACATCGGATAAATTGAACGAAACGATCAAAGAGCATTGGGTAAGTTGGCATTCGGTAAAATGAAATTGGGTAAAATGGCATTGAGTAAAATGGAAGTTTGGATAAAAATGAAACGGGGTAAATTGTCATGTAATCATCAAGACGATTATACTTAGAGTAAATTTTCTAGCATTGCGGGTTGCGAGCCCACAATCTCTTAATTGATTGCAATTTTGCGCTATCCACTGAGTCAACATCTCAACATTCCGAGAGTCTTACTAAATTCTAATTTATTTAACTATCATTTCACGCTCCATCTTATGATCAGAAACTACTTACTAGAGTGTATACTCTAACATACCTGGTTTCGAGAAAACTTTTCTGATAACATTTCTGGTTCAACACGATTTCCCCGTTCACTAGCCAGAAAGGTTCCACCGACTCGTAGCTGTCACCCAAAAAGACTTCAAAACTCGTTTCATCAGCAACATCTTCATTTTCGTCTTTAGTTATAACTATTTCAGACACAGAGTCCTCAATCGGAGCGTAAAACTCGTTTTGAAATCTCAAGCCTAGCAATGAAGCTATCATGCTATGGTGGCTGCAAACTTCAGATTTTTCTAGAAGTTCTGAGCTTCTAGAATGTTCCAGAATGAAGTCTGATATGTCCATTGACTGTTGACAGTGACCATCTGTAGAAGATACGATGCATGTGGCAATTTTGGTGTTGATTTTGACAACGTCCAGATTCGAAATCTAGGCACAATTTAAATCTCCAGGGCTGAGAAATTATTACAGAAATCAGTATTGTCACCGGTGAATTTTTTTCAAATAATTCATGCTTCATGTTTGGTTGTTCGTTGTTAAACGTATAAGTAAGACATATTTAGCACTGGAACTTTTCATTGAAAAAAAGACAATAATTTTCGCTGACTCTGAGGATCGAACTCGAACCATCGAACTTTTGTATGGAGTTGCATCTTCGACAATTGCTCTTTCTCCTTCTTACTATTTAAATCTTTACAGAAGAATTTGAAATTGTGTTTCAACTTACATACTAAACAATTGCTGTTGTTATCCTACATGCTGTCCCCCTCCCCCCCCCCCAGGACTTCCAACTCCCCATTGAATATGAGAAATTGTTTTCAAAACTGACATTGCGTCTAAAAATCGGCTCGTTTAAAGCATAAGTAATTTGTTTTAGTTTTAAAAACTCTTATGTCAGGCAATTTTTTTTAAAGACAAAAGTTTTTTAGCGATAAAAAATACAAATTATGCGAGATTTTTAGTGTATATTCTACACCCACCATTAATATTATAATTAGCCGATTAAAACCTCATCGGGCGGATTGACTATCTTAATTCATGCTCTATCTCCCCCCACCTAGTTGAGTTGTAGCTATATACTGCTACCATCATCAGAAGCTATTCATGATAATAAAAGTACGTTTACGCTTTTCTATCTTCCCAGTGAAACCAAACTTGATACACCTTGCCGTGTCATGCAAGATCTTGTCAACTCGTGCAAAACTTGAAACATCTTGCCAAGATCTTAATAGACAAACATTTCTTGGAACAGCTTGATAAGATCTTGACAAGATCTGATCAAGACATGTCAAGAAATGTTCTTGTCGTAACTTGATAATATCCTGATAATTTTTGACACAAAGAAAATTTTTTCTAAGCAACACGAAGTGAGTTGGTGCAAATATGACCCGGGAATCCATAGAGAAATCAGCCATGACCAGACAATCCAGACAAAAAATTAGCTATGACTTGAAGTAGTGAGAATTAGCATTGCGTGACAATAAGCAATTAGTAGTAAAAACTAACAAGAAACGATCACAAGTCACACCCATTTCAATAACAATACAAAAAAATAACTTATCATGTAGAACTGCAGAATTGTTACTTTAAAATCAGGCGATTACTTTTACTTTTTCTTAGAAAAAAAATGAAGTCATTTGTCCTCTGTTCTCGATAACTGCAGTCGATTGACCTACAGACTTGCTAAAGTTAATATCTGATTTGATTGAGGGGAGTAGTTACTGATCAGAATGTAGTGATTGCTTTTTTCCTCAACATCATGTTTTTAAACTGCTGTCTTCAAGACTTCTCTTATTTAAGCAAACGTTTTTGTCCTCGGAATCTCGATTCCGTTTCTCATGGTCAAATATCAATAAGTTTACCATTCAAACACACAAACAATGGTTTCAAAATCACTTCAACCCATCTTTTAATTGATTGCGGCACAAAATTTCAATAAATTATGAAAGGCGAAAGTCTTTAAACAAGTGAAGGTAAAATGGACCTAAGAGACTTTTTGGTATAAAATCAACTAATACATCTCTTCGGATTTACAGTTAGCAAAAAACGATCACAAGTCACAGCATCTTGCAAAAAGAGTGTCGATGAACATAAACTGTCAGAATTATTGTTTTTGAAAAAAAAGCGTTATGAAAGTTTTTGGTTTATAAGCTGACTTTATTTTCGTATTTGATGTTAGATGCTTAAATACTGTAGTTACTTTGTATGTGTTCAACTTGCCGAGTGTTGTTTTTTTTGCTGTCTTGTTTTTTCAACGCTTGCTTTTTGTCTTATGTCATGTTAGAAATTTTTAGGTTTTTTGGGACTTTAGTGGGGCTTTCACGGTGACGTCCTGTATAAGGTGTGTACTATGTACATACCGAGCGAGCATCCACTTATAATTTTCATTATACTGGAAAAACAGGCTCATGTGTTGGTTAATAAACTAACGGGAGCAGTATTTTCCGACATTCTTGATAATTCTTGATAATTCTTGATAATTCTTGCTATTTCTTGATAATTCTTGCTTAATCTTATGATTTCCTGCTACATCTTGTTTTTGGGTGCTGTTGAATTTTTAATACTTGATATATCTTGCCATGTCATGGTTAATCTTTCCTGGAAATCCTGCCAAGATCTTGTTTCTTGACAGCCATGCAAAAAACTTGCAAGTTCGTACATATCTTGATGTTTTCTTGGTAAGTACCATGGCAAGATCTTGGCAAGATTTACCAAGATTTAATATTTTTCTTATCAAGATGTACCAAGTTTCAGTTCACTGGGTCCTACCTGTAGTTGAAAACAGTCGTTTGAGTCGTTTTCGACCATTCGGCTGTGTTCTGATTGGCGCACGACTCTCCCGTCTAGCAGCCACGTGACGTCAACAGATGTCTCGTAAATTGAGAATTTGTCAATCACAGACTCACAGATGAGACCTTTGCCCAATCGGTGTACCTTAACAAATGAACTCCTAAAATTACTTGCTCCCTGTAAAACGACTTATCTTGATAAAATCTTAATAAGATCCATTAAAAGAAAACGTCAAAAAATGTAGCAACATAGAACATCTTTTCATTCAAGGGAAGAACTGAAGTTTCCGGTTTGCCTGACCGGAGGTTGGCGGACAAATCACGGCTGAATCTGTCTAAAGACATTCTGCTTTTTTTTCGGATGGCCACTGCTCTGTTCATGTCACCATTTACACTTCCAGTCTTGATTTTTGAGTCAAATTTACTCCATGAAAAATAATATGTTCAGCCAACCAGGTTTGCTTTATATGCGATCCGAATTTCCTTGTGGTTAATTGTAACAATTATTTTGCGTAGCAAGTCGTGAGCACTGAGCTAACTAGTTTTTGTGGTAAATACCTACAAACTAGCTTATATACAAATAATGTGTATACTAGTATCCACACTAATCATACATAAGCTACTTTGTAGATAATTACCACAAATACCTGTGCTTACGACTTGCTACGCAAATTAAATTTTGCAACTAACCGCACGCGAGATTTTCAAGTGAGCTGTGGTACAATAGTACATTTTTAGTTTGAGTTCATTAATTTGGTGTAACCAATTTAGTTCAATTTCTGTTTAACTTAATTTAGTTCAATTTCCCTATTTTAATTTGTTCATTTATTCAGTTTAATTTTGAAGATCAAATCCTATGATTTCATGCTTGTTAATTTGTTTATATCCTATGCATGATCTTTTGTCTGTTCACCTTCTCTCGTGATTGTAAGTTGCCGCAATTTAGTAATGTTATCTTGTGAACAAATTGTGAATCAGTTTTGTTAATCTTGCCTAATTTCATTCTTCTCAATTTCGTAATTCAAAATAGTTGACTCTCTCTCTTAACTAGATTTCAATTCGCCAAAGTCTAAATTCAGACGCATCTAAAATTTGGTATCTTTCGCTAAGCGAAATACCCGATAACTAGTCAAACGTGATTTCGCTCCGCCAAATCAGCCTAAACTTTGTAACTCAAATAGTCAATATTTGAATAACAAAATAAAGTTTGAATTCGCTCCGCCAATTCACTCTTAAATTGGCCGAAGTAAAGAACGCTAATTGGCGCTACGAAACAATTCAAATCTACAGATTGCAAATCTGTACGACATGGCGCAGTCAGCTCGAGAATCGAGAAAAACACCGCTGTCGATAGAGCCATTTTGGGAACGACCAACCTCAGACCCACCAATCAGATGGGAGAAATGGAGAATTCAATTAAAACTAGCGATTCTCGCTCGTGAGAACATAACTATAGACACATTGCTTCAACCCAAACCATCGACAGTTCGCCTGCCAGTGGAACCGAAGTACGAAATTTCGATTGACGACACAACCGAGGAAGCAGAAAGAGAACGCAGAGTAAGAAACAACCAGCTGAAGCTACAATGGGAACTAAAGTGTCAAAAAATAACCGAAGCGGGAATACTATGTGGGGGGCGTCCTTGGAATTTGTGTGATCAGAAATGCGTGTCTCTGTTGTACCTAAGTATTGGTACTGAAGGAAGACGACTACTAACACAAAAATTCCCGCACGACAACATTTACGATTTGACTACCCTAAAACTCTGGGAAATGATGGAGATTGCCTTTATTCGCCCAAGAAACATCACGTTCGATAGATTTGTGTTCTTCTCTCGGAAGCAAAAGAAGGGCGAAACCGTAGAGCAATTCTACAGCATCTTAAAAGAACTGGCTGAAAATTGTGACTTTGAAAACCGTGAAGAAGCCATCGTCAGGGACATTTTCATCACTAACATGCTAGACGATCACATTCAGCGGGAACTTCTAAGGGACACAGTTGAACCAGAGAGGGCACTCAGCATTGCAGTAAACATGGAAATGGGTAATCAGAATCAGCAAAGAATTTCATCCATTAACGGAGCAACTGGCAGTACGGTAAACACTGTACAACAATTCAATCGATTTCGCGGCGCGGGAGTACGAGGACCTCAATCAAGCAGAACAGTCACAAACCGTGCATCCATTGGACAATGCCGTGGTTGTGGTCAAGTCTGGACACCTACACATCGTCAGGTTTGCCCCGCAATGGGTAAGAAATGTAATCACTGTGGTTTGCAAAACCATTTCGCTAAAGTTTGTCGTCGAAGACTTAATTCTACAAGAAACACTCAACAAACTAATCGCATTAACAATATAGATACGGCAGAAACATCTAATCAAAATTCTAGCCAGGAAAGTCTAAACGTCAATTATATCAATTATAATGCGCAAATCAATTCAGACTATGATTCTTCGGATGATAATTACGTCGCCACTGTAGAAAATACGAGTTCCCCAAATTTGACACTGAAAAATTTAACATTAACAATTGGAAACACAAACTGTGATTTACTTCTAGACTCTGGTAGTGGTTGTACCATTATTAATATGTCACTCGCAAGAGAAATAATGTTCAATTGTGCTCAATCACAATGGTCGGAGAAAAGACCATTGGAATTGAAGTCATTTTCGAATGATATCGTCCAACCCCTTGGCACTTTGAAAACGCCGGTAAAATGCAATGATTGGAGTATACAGAAGGCAAAAATAACAGTTGTATCCGATGGATTTAGACCAATATTAGGACGGGACCTTTTTGACCAGTTAGGTATTACAATTTCTCAGAAGCCTTGCCCGCAATCTGAAGTTAATAATATAGATCCACCTTGTGCAATCAAGAAATCAATGGCAAAGGAATTTCCTGATTTGATCTCCTGAATTGGAAAATCAAAAAACCACACGGTCAAATCAAAATTTCACAAAAATTATCGAGTAATACATCAAAAAGGACGAAAAGTACCCATTCACCTCCAACCGAAAGTGAAAATTGAATTAGAAAAACTGTTAAACGAAGGACATATCGAAAAGTTAAACAACTGTTTAGATCAATTTTTCATATCTCCGATTGTCATTACGGTAAAAAAGGACAAGTCAATCAAAATAGCACTTGATTCAAAAATCCTAAACAAAGCTATTCATAAAAACAAGTATCAAATGCCTAATATCGATTCGCTAATTCAAACGATTTCACAAACACTGTCAACGGCGCCGCAGGAGACCGCTTATTTCACAACTCTTGATTTGCAATACGCTTATAGTCAATTAAAGCTACACAGTGATACGGCCCGCCATTGTAACTTCAACATAGTCAGTGGTGATATGACTGGCACATATCGATTTAAAACTGGATTTTACGGGCTGAAGGACATGCCGGCGGAGTTCCAAAAAGCTATTGATTGTACTCTTGCCGGTTTAGAAAATACTTTCTGTTTCCTAGATGACATTTTGATCGTTAGTAGAGGTGGAATCGAAAAACATCTCCACTTAGTACGAAAATGTTTAATAAAACTGGATCAGGAAAATTTACGCATAAATCTGCCAAAATGTCATTTCGCAAAAGAGACGATTGAATGGCTCGGTCACAATATTACACAATCTGGTGTAACCCCACTTTCAAGTAAAACAGATGCAATTGGAAAATTATCGGCACCTACTAATCTTAAAAAACTTCGCTCTTTTATGGGATCTGTACACCATTTTGGAAAATTTATTCCGAATTTGTCACAATTATGTTACCCCCTCCGACCATTGCTTAAAAAAATTCGAAATTTCTCTGGACGGAAGAGCACGATAAACAGTTTTCTTTAATAAAAGAACAAATTACGGAAACCACTGAAAATAAACATTTCAACCCGGATTTAGAAACGCGAATTAAATGTGACGCCTCGCGTAAAAGATTGGGATGTGCATTGGAACAACGAACACCTAATGGGTGGCATACTGTAGCATTCGCGTCGCGATTTTTGAACTCTGTTGAAGACAGATATAGCATAAACGAACTAGAACTTCTGGGTGTTGTTTGGTCAGTGGAAAACTTTAAGTATTATTTATACGGCAAACCCTTTACTGTGATAACTGACCATAGAGCCCTTCTCTCTATTATGAGAGAAAACAGATCCAATAAATCATATAATAGTAGACTGACACGATGGGTAGATCGTTTACTACCATTTGAATTCTCGATTGATCACCTTCCGGGCACAAAAATGGGATCAGTGGATTATATATCTCGCGACCCGCATCAACAAGGTGCTAATATATCCACATACGACGAGCAATTTATTGTAGCTAAATTGGATATAATTAAACGTAGCGCGAAACGCTTCTTATTAAATGCTGAAAATTACGTCGATTTCGCAGCGCGAAATCAATCTACAAATTGCGTCGTAAATAATCCAAATTCCACTAATAACTTAAGTAGTGATTTCGCACCGCGAAATCCAGAACATTCTACAAGCACGCAAATTGACAACTCAATTAGAGAACTAACGATAAATAATTTAAATTCCATCCCCAAAATCGAGACAACTAACATTCCTCACTCGCTTTTTGCCTTAAACCGACCCACCGAACAGTCACACTCTAATTTGAATCACTTTCAACGCATCGCAACAAAATTCAAGAACGTCTATATGATGTCTCAATCACCTTCTGACTACGACAAGCTGATGACTGTTAAACAATCGACCCCTTCGAGAGTCAGATTTGCAGAGGCGGGGCCTTCTACTGTTCAAGCTGCACCTGTGACCCCCATTACACCTACTACAGATACAACAGCCACTTCGCATTCAGTAGACGATTTGTACATGGATTCCTTCAACTTCGCGCTCTCAAAGATCTTCTCAAGTTCTCTCATGGCCAGCCTGACGACCAAGGACGCGATCTTGAAAGAGATTCGCGACTGCATTTTGACGGACAATGAAGATAGATGTAGACAAATTTCACCCTACATTCATTCCTTCTGGAAGGACTTACACGTGAAGAATGGGTGTGTCTGCATAGACGACAGAATTGCACTCCCACATGCTATCAAGGATGCGTATGTAGACGCAATCCACGCAACTCAACCTGGCACATGGGGAATGACGGATATGGCAACACACGCGTGGTGGCCATACATGCACAGGGATATTGCCACCAAGACAGCAAAGTGCAACCCATGTGTCAAAAATGGTAAAAATTTAAAACCTATTATACCAGCAAATAAATGGGCACCATTAAAGCTATGTAAAGTTCCTAATGAAGAGATTCAAATTGATTTTGGAGGACCCATTTATAATGAGAAAAATCAAGAGATTTATTTTCTTGCATGTATTGATCGATTTTCGAAATTCCCAACAGCAAAAGTATTTGATAGAGCCAACGCAGATAATATTCTAAAGTTTCTTCAAGAATATGTTTTGCTACACGGTATACCCCGCGCGATTAGATTGGATCAGGCTAGATGTCAAACGGGGCATCGAATTAAAACATTTTGTAATCAAAATAACATACAGCTAATCGAGGCGCCAATACACGACCACAGAGCTATTGGTTTGGTTGAAAGACTCATTCAAACAATCAAGAATCGCTTAGCTTGTATTAAAACGGCGGCGCAAAATCAATTTAATATGAAAGCATCAATAAATTCAATAATTTATCAGTTACGAATATGTCGTCAAAAGACTATTGGAATATCACCTTTTGAGGCACATTTTGGCAGAAAAGCGAATACACCATTAAGCAATATAACGACTAATCCCGATTCAAAAAGTTTAACTTACAAAAATATTCTTAACAAATATTTAGATTTGGAGACTGTCAAATGGGACCAGCTCATCACCGACGAAAATTGGAACAATGATGAGCGAAGCGACATCGAAATGGAAATAAACAAGGAAAAACTGGGCAAAGAGGCAATGAAAAGACAGAGGGACGACCCAAACAAAGAATCGAGATTAATTTCTCATCCAGATGTTGGTCAACCGATACCAAGAACAGAATCGTCACTGGAGCTCAAATTGGCAAAAAAAGACCACAAATAAAACGATCAAAGAAAAGTCTCGACGGTCTATATGACGTACTTGCACCAGGATCGTCAGTCATTAAAACAACCGAAAACACCTCAGTAATCAAAGAACTGGGCAAGAGAGAGGTTACAATAAGGAATTCTGACCTCGCAAAGTTCGGCACAAAGGCGGAACGAAACACAGATTTGCAAATATATGCAAATAGACGCCCAAAACTCCCCACGGGAAAAACAACGGAGGAAATCATTCACCACCATGCAAAGGAGTTAAGAAAAAAGTTAGAAGGTGGAAAGAAAATGAAACACAGAAAAGTGGCAGATGACGTCAGCACAGTGTCGTCCATTCACTCTAATGTTACCCGCGCCCTCCGAGTAAGAATGCCGACCAAGCCAAAGCAACAACAGACAACGGCGCCGCGAAATCAAACCACAGAGTCAAATAACGATCTCGCAGTGCCAATGGAATTATCGACTTCAAGCATCATTATCGCGGAGCCACCAAGCAGACCGAAGAGAAAAGCAGCCACGAAAGCATCTGCAGCGCTAATTCCTTCAAAGAGAAAACGCTCTGCCATATCGACCACAGAATCGGATGAATCTGTGACTCCAATTCAATCATGCCCTCCCACAACACCAAGTACTGCAGCAATTGGAAAACAGAAGAGACGGCAAAAACATTAAAAAACAACAAATCGAAAACAAGTCCATAATCTGCAATACAAACTGCTGCAGCACAATCCAATCAAGAGGAGTCAAACTTCACAGTCGGCCCATGCTCCCCAACAACTTCCTATCCCGCGCAATTCTACGTCTCTCCGAATTACGAGGAACCAGAGTTGTCTATGACAGTTGGCGAAGCGGAGAGATATTATGAAAGCGAAAGCGATTAATGAGTAAAACTGATCATTCAAAACTCTGATTAAAACATTACAGTATTAATTATTTAACAAGTACATATTGATTACTAATTTTCTGATAAATAACATGTTATTTATTTCCGCCAAGGGGGAAATGTGGTACAATAGTACATTTTTAGTTTGAGTTCATTAATTTGGTGTAACCAATTTAGTTCAATTTCTGTTTAACTTAATTTAGTTCAATTTCCCTATTTTAATTTGTTCATTTATTCAGTTTAATTTTGAAGATCAAATCCTATGATTTCATACTTGTTAATTTGTTTATATCCTATGCATGATCTTTTGTCTGTTCACCTTGTCTCGTGATTGTAAGTTGCCGCAATTTAGTAATGTTATCTTGTGAACAAATTGTGAATCAGTTTTGTTAATCTTGCCTAATTTCATTCTTCTCAATTTCGTAATTCAAAATAGTTGACTCTCTCTCTTAACTAGATTTCAATTCGCCAAAGTCTAAATTCAGACGCATCTAAAATTTGGTATCTTTCGCTAAGCGAAATACCCGATAACTAGTCAAACGTGATTTCGCTCCGCCAAATCAGCCTAAACTTTGTAACTCAAATAGTCAATATTTGAATAACAAAATAAAGTCTGAATTCGCTCCGCCAATTCACTCTTAAATTGGCCGAAGTAAAGAACGCTAATTGGCGCTACGAAACAATTCAAATCTACAGATTGCAAATCTGTACGACATGAGCCTTCGAAAAAAAAGTTGCTTTAACTTAGGAACTTCCAGTAACTGAACTCATCACTAACTGAGGACATCAAAGAGTGAGCAGTATTGACGAAAGACTCTATCAAGATTGGCCAAGATTTGTCAAGAGCTGCCAAGAATTTTTCTCTGTTTATCTTGACGGCATCGAACCAAAACCATTTGAAAATTTAGCAAGAAAAGATCGTAATTCAAGTTCTTGGCAAAAATTTCCAGTTTTGCAAGACTTCATGTCTTGTCAAAGTCTATCAAGTTTCGTTTCACTGGGCTACTATAGTAATTACCATTTATGAGCTACAATAACTTGACATTATTCTGGACACACTTAATGTTGTGTATGAGTATTTTTCAGACTATAGTGGATAAGTTAAGCCTGGGCAAACTCTATGACCCGAATATATTCAAAATGAAGAACGAGCGCTTTTAAATAAACTCAAAATATTCTGGTGAAGCAATTTTTCGGAACGGAATTAAATTTTTACTCTTGAAATGTGCTGGTTCAGCGTTGAAGTCCTATGAGACGCAAGTTCGTGCGGGTTTTACCAAATTCCGCAAACATATTCTAAGGCAGGCCCGATAAAGGCTCTCTTTATTTCCGTAAGTTTCATATATCTAAAGCTACATGTTTCTTCAAGTGAAGTAGAATTGCCTGTCTCTGTGTAACTAACGGACTCTGGTAAACACTGAAGAACAAAATCAATTACAAAGACAAGATATTTTTATATCACCGGAGTCACAGGTTTACACGTCGTAGAGAATAAAATCAGACCAACTGATTTATACAAGTATTCGCGTTATAAAAAAGAATTTAATTTTCTCAGTCTGCGATTAGTGGAAGATTCACAATAGATTTCGCTCTGTTGCAAATCATTTGCCGAATATAGAAAATTTTCACCTAAAAATCTTTGAATTATATGAGAAAACGATTAATTCGAATTTGATTTATGGCATGATTTTTATTGGTTTTTGTAAATAATCATGACAGTTCTTGTGCCATGATGGTTAGCCGGTGGTTGGGGATTTGCCCAAAAAATCAAGTAAGGAGTGGAGAAATGGAAGTACCGTTTTTCTGCTCCCGTGTCAATGCCCTTACCTGATTACGCCTCCATTAAAAAATCAAGTAAGGAGTGGAGAAATGGAAGTACCGTTTTTTTGCTCCCGTGTCAATTCCCTTACCTGATTACGCCTCAAACTGATGTAAAAGAAGGATGGAAATAGTCTTTCGGAGGTGAAACGATATGAGATTAGGGGGTATTTGGGGGGTAATAGGGAGTAAGGGGAGAATTGTTAGATTTTACCCCCAAAAACACAAAACAATTACCATCCAAAATGATGTAACATTAGGGGGTAATTTTAGCGGATAAAACGATTTAAGATAAGGTAGGTAATTGAGGGAAGGGGGAATAAGGAAGAATTGTTAGGTTTTACACCCCAAAATTACCATGCAAAAATGTACGATTAGGGAGTAAATGTAGAGGGGCAAAACCATGTAAGACAAGGAAGGTAAGGGGAGTAATGGGGAGTAAGGGGACATTATTAGTTTTAACATCGAATTACTATTCAAAAAGACTTCTAAGATATGAAGTCTATAATAAGTGGTATTGTGAGTATAGTGAAAGCTGTTTTAATTAAAAAGTCAGTCTAATAATTATTAGGCAGGAGAAAAGTGAAAAAAAGCATTTTTTTGCTAACTTTGTACTTTTTATTTTTTTTAGCTCAATCTTTTTCGTTTCTCGATATTCTATAAACACAATGGAGGCTAAAGTGGACCAACGGCACCTTTCGGTTTAATATAATTTCATGAAATTGAGTCCAAATAGGTCCTAAGACAACCGCACTCCTAAAAACCCCAAACATGTTTCTGTCACAAAAGTTCCAACTTGTTATCTTCAAACTAGCACTCTAAGACTGTTATTTTTTAGAAAATCTTTTAAGCTCATTTGTCCTGTCGGCTCTTCAGTTGCAATTAGGTGACCTGCTATCATGTTAAGAGTTATTAATAGACTTAATAATTGTATACTATGTACATGCTAAGCTGAGAACCACTTTAAGGTTTCATCATAATGGAAAGCTGCCACTCAAGCGCCGGTTAATAAACTGAAACGAGAGAAATTTTTCTAAAATTTTAAACCTAAAAAAGGTTTTTCTATGATTATCAGATGTATATTTTACCACAATTAACTGCACTGTTAATTGGGCATTCTCTTTGAACCTTTTTGCTTCGCTTTTGCACATAAGTCTTTAAACAGTGCTCAAAGGAGAGGTTCCTGTATTTTAAGATTTTTTTGAATGAGTACAGTAATTTAATAAACTATAGTATGCTGAATCAATACCGCCACCTCATTACCCCTCCCCAAATCCCCAGTCTTGAGTTTTTTTACCCTTTCATTACTCCCTACTCTTGCATCGGCCTGCCCCGCAGCAAGAGCCGCTGCAGGAGTAGGGCGCTAATTTTACCCCGCTGCAAGAGTAAGGGGCTAATCTTGCGGCCTTTTACCCCACACCCCCCCCCCCCCCAATCCCCCTACTCTTGCCTCGTTTTACCCCCCCATTAACCCATACTCTTGCCTCGTTTTACCCCCCATTACCTCCCTACTCCTGCGTCGTTCTACCACCCATTAGAGCCCTACTCTTGCAGCGTTGCATCGTTCTTTACCCCCCATTACCCTCTGAGAATGTTTTACCCCCTATTACCCACTACTCTCGCATCGTTTTCCCCCATCAACCCCCTACTTTTATATCGTTTTACTACCCTTACCCCTTACTCTTGCATTATTTTATCCCCCTCCCCCAAACCATTACCCCTCCTCTCCCACCCCCACTCTTGCGTCATTTAACACCCCCCCCCCCCCCCCCTCCACGATTAACCCCTTTTGTTGCGTCGTTTTAAGCCCCTTACTTCCACTCTTGCGTCATTCTACCCCCATTAACCCCAACTCTTGCAGTGTTTTACGTACCATTACCCCTTACTCCTGCATCATTTAACCCCCGTTACCCCACTACCCACCTTCATTTCCTCCAGAAAGCCAAACATCTCATTTCGACTTCCCATTTGTTGTTTCGAAGACCTCAGTTCATTCTGCGTTACCGAAGTATTGAGCGATGTTGATACAAAAGAATCTTTCTCATCCTCGCCGTTCCCATCAATTTCATCACCATCATCGTCATCTTCATCCTGCTCTTGATAGACAACTGAGTTTTCGTAACTAGAATTTGACGCGTCTTCTAAACCCTCTTCATGTTCGAACAAATTTGTCTGGCTCGCTGAAATAAATTGGGTTTCGGTGTGATGCCCTAAAACGACAGAACTTTTAGCAGCTCCCATGCTGTTTACAGCTATGCAGCTAATTTTCCACGACTGTTCTTCGTTGGTTAAAAAGTCTCGCATAATTAATTGGTGGTTTTGACCAACTTTTTTAACCTCAAAATTCGATTCGCTCAAATTTCGCTCATTTTTTGTGGGCTTGACGGGCGAGCCGTTAACATACCAGCTTGCTTCAGGCGTTGACCTGCCGGAAATTTGGGCTGAAATTACCATAGAATCGTTTTCATTTTCATCATCCGCAATTTCGAGGTTGCCTAAAAACTCGGGCGCCACTTTTTCCGGTATCGGTGGAAATGATCGTTTATTTACGATCTGGGCAAGTTTTTGGTTGAACTCCAAATGGGGAGATCTTGGGTCACGTGACTGGGAACTTTGATCACGTGATAAACTTAAAGTGAGCATAGAAGTTTGATCACGTGGCTCGGTATTTTGATCACGTGACAAATGAAATGTGTTACGTGACGCATTAGCTTGGTCACGTGGTGGAAAAAGTTTGTCCCGTGGCGAATTTTTCTCAGTCGGCGAATGATAGCTGCTCAGTTCAGGAGGCGATTCATAGTCGTGACGTAATTGGGACGACTCGTCCTCAATTGAAGCCGAACAGCTGTCGGCATAGCTTATGTAAGTCCCGCTTGCTTCGTTCGTGGATACTGTTTGTTCGGGTTCATCCGATGATTCTGTGCAGGAAATATCCCGGTTAAAATTACGCAGCCGGTTGTCCATATTCCCTTTAAATAAAGGTTAATTTTTTTCAAAACTTTTCATTCAAAACTCACTAAACAAAATTAGACTTTCAAATATACGTTTTTATAATCAGATGACTATAATAATGTTTATGGTTCGACAAAAACAACGTTTACCAAAGTTCATTTATCAGCGTAAGTTTGAATATCGTAATCGGTTAGTCAGTTTAGCTTAAACTATCTGCAAACTGCTTATGAGTTTACTATAAAACCAGCTTAAAATCTCGTATGCGCAAAAGCACAATATAGTTATAAGCAAACTATACTCAATAAATGACTTTACTTCGTTGAGAAAAAAGAACGGCTCACTTCAGTTTGATTATCAACTTTGGTAACCTGGTCAACTCGAAACTCCCCTATAACTTTTTACATTTCAAGCCGCAGATTTTAGATGTGATCAAATTAAAATCTAATTAAGATATATTGATCGCTGATTTTTGTTATTATCATAGTAATATGGGGTGTTTTTTATTGTATACGCACAGAATTTCATGGTGAAATCAGTAATCAAAAATCAATTTAATGGTTAACAAACAAACAGTCACAAAACATTGATTTATGTTTACATTTCAAATGACCTCTGATCATGTTTTCTGTTATCCAATTTTCGCAGATCTGATGTAGAAACTAAAAAAAGATCATAAAAAATTGTTGGTTTCAAATTGTTTGATCTTTCTCTCAGACATTTGAAAAACTCGTTAAAAGCTAGTCTTAAAAGTCAGACTTTAGCAATATTTGATCTTTGTTTTGTCTTCCGCTAGACTTAAAAAGTATGTTGTTAGTTTTGCTTTTTAATTTTATGCGTGCATGTGAAACTCTACTTTCCGTTTGGTCAGCTTTCATTTGATTTTCATCATGAAAAACCAGCTGCTTAAGTCAAGATAAAGACAAAAACAAAGATCAAACGATCTTAAAAAAACGTTTTTATGATCTATTTTAGATTTCAATTGTCCACTTTTCCCTCCAATTTTTGATGATTTCTCTTCGAGTTTGTCTCTAAGAAATCTTGTGAAAAATTGTCCTCAGTCCGACGTTCCTCTGTTTTTATGGTTATTATGGTTTTCTGAGTCATCTGCTTTTTGTTCAGTTTCCGATGAGATCTATCTGTTTATTTCTACTTCTGGTACGAATTGGAAAACAAGTTCCGTTTATTAGCAGAATCTATCCCAATAGTCGTCTGTATTTGTCTTCGCCTCGTAGCCGTATCCCGAACAAATTGGAGTGTACTTAGGTTTTGCGTTGTGTTCTTTTTTCTGTTAGCAGCGCCCTAATAAGAATGGAGTTAAGAATGACTCTATTTAGCCAATAGAAGTCTTCTAACCTGAATCTTGGCGTTAATAGTGTCACTGCAAATCTTGACAATATCGATCTGTGAATGTTTCTACGAAATTTTTAAATGCTCAAAAAGATTGTTGTTTTCCTAGTTTCACGGCTTTGTATATATGAAGGTGACATTGCTTAATCCCACCTGTGAAAGATATCCTGAATCTAAACATTTATTGTTCCGACCTCACTTGTGGGGGGAGGACCTATATACTCAAATGGGTTTTTTTTGTTCAGACAATTTTGGCCGATCGATATATTCATCGCAGAGAAATGTAAGTGGCATCATTAAAAAGCTCATCCAGCGTAGAATTCGAAACCGAAAAAATTTTTTTGGAATGTCGTTTTTTTTATCGAGGAGATATCGAGGATTGAAGTTTTGCGTGAACACCGGATATTTGGCACGATTTGTTCACTTTTAGTGTAATTTTTCATCAAATTAAAATATTTTTTAATTAAAATATTAATTCAAAAGTACATTTCACGCCACAAAATGCATCAATTTTGAGTTCATAACAGACGAAAGGCCATAAAAAGACCAGTTTGGTCTCATATACGGATTTTTACTAACAAAAACTTTGAATTCTATTTGTGAGCTTTTTTTAAAAATTTTTTTTCAAATTTTTTTTTGTTTTCTTGGGTCACCTACAGACTAGTCACTTTTCATATCTAAGATCCGTTAATGACAAATCTGATTCGCAGTCAAATGCAGCCCATTGAACAAAAAATTAGTCTTCAAATAATCGCTCGTGTTTTTTTGTCTTCGCCTCTGAGTTTTTGTAATTTTAAATGAAATTTTGATTTCCTTTTTGAGGTTATACTAAATTTTTTAAGTTCTATGGCAAAGTCTCGTCGACTAAAGATGCAATAGGTTTCATAATGAGCTTTAAGGGAACCTATCTAGTGCTTTGTGGACAGCTAATGGCTGTTAAGAGTTTAAAATTAATTTTTCGGGAAAATTTTTTAATATTAACAAATCATAAACTTATTTTCGTGAATTAAGTCAGTCTCGGCAAAGTAGAGACCCCATTTCTTTCTACTGTAACCAAATTTTCTCTGGTTAGCGCTTTTATTTTCCAACTATTTGTTATATGACTTCAATGCCGCAAGATTTCAAAAATTTTTAAACAGTTTATGGATATTTTCCTAATATTGGTTCTTCTTGACATGCAGGAGTTATCATATATATTTTTTTATTTTTTCGATATTTTTTTGGTATTTTTGGAATCTTAACACTTTAAAAAAAATGAAAGTTGGGTTCGCTCGGATATGATGTTCATTGAATCATGCATAATTTTTTCAGAGAAAAACTTATGGATTAAATGGCTTCGACACTTTCTTCTCGCACTTCTCTACTTAAATTTTGGACTTTGCCTGAATTTGTTGTTCTTTTCATGGTCATTGACTTATTTTAAAATCATATTGATGACACATGAATAACAAACATCCTTGTTGTCTCGTAAGGTCATATCTCAGCGTATTTTTTAGCTTCTGTGAAAGCTGTTGAATTTAATGGCGTTGACATTACGGGTTTTCTCAATAATTTCGTGGTTTCAATGTATTTTTTTCATGTTTGTTGATATGTTGGGGCCAAGTTGTTAAGAAGAAGAACTCCATTGCTGTTAAAAAGTTAATTGAAAGTAGAAAAATGCTGACCGGTCCCATAGGTTTGTAATTGAGGATTGAATGAATAATGTTATACAAAATATTCAGTTTATTGCGAGGAGTCCTAAACATTTTGATATTATACAATTTTAAGATTTTTAATGATTTTTCAATCTTTGTTGTTCTTTTCGTTACTTATAACTTATTCTCATCGTTGAGAAGTCCCATACAAATCGTTGAAATTTAAAAATTAGAATGTTCACTGATATTTTGACTTATTTAATGTTTTGTTTGCTGGATAAAATGCGTTTTCTTGAAAAGACATGTGAGTGGTGTATTTCTGTTTCTTTTTCTCGTCCTTTAGCACAATCGCGTAATAACAGATCCCAATGATTATCAAATGTTGCCCAATTGAACTTCTTTTTTCATTCCGTATAATTTCAGCTGAATTAGTTCAAATAGAATTTGATTAAAAATACAAAATTTTCAGATAATAGCTAATGATTTTAACGCCTTCACTATTTTGTGTTTTCGCACTGTTTGTAATTTGTCGTTTATAATTTTTGGAGTTTTTCTGCATCTTTAGTCCGTTTCTGTGGCTTAGTCTAACCAGAGACAGGTATCACTGGTTTCATTGTGACTTCTTAGTAAATTTATTAAGGAATATTTTGTTAAAAACTACCTATTTTTAAGACATTTGAAATTATTTGGTTCGAAAAATGTTGATTCATTTCTGAATTTTGCCTCATTATTTCTTTTTCTGTGGACTTGTTACCTAGTCTCCTTAAGGAAAAATCCCATGTGATGCGTAGTTAGGAAAAAGTAAGTTTAGTTATCTTTTGTTTTTGCTTTTTTGTTTTTGCTTTTTTTGTTGTTTTTGTTTTATTCGTAGCGTTTTTAATGGGAAATCTCGTTTTAATGAGGCATGGCATTATCTAGTTCAAATTTTAGTTATGTTTGTAACAATTTTTTAAACTCAAACATATATTTTTGATTATCTCTTTGTCGAAAATGTAAGTCAAAAGTTATTTAAGTCCAAAATGTAGATGAGCGCGGGTCGGAACATCATGTGCGAACGCACATTAACAAGCCTCATTATTAGAAATCAAGTTTCAAAAATGTGGGGAAATGAACCACTTTAAAATTGTAACTAGTTGACGCAGAAACAAAGGTCAAAAAGTGGATGGGTGCGGAGGAATATAGATGAAAGGGTGGGATTGGGATAATTTTAATGCAGAATTGAATGAAAACAAACAAAGGAAATTGTTCTGATGCTTCTTCACCATAACTGAATTACGTGGCAAATAACCGAAGAGGCAAATTTCAATAAATTTTGCGTTTTGTGGAACAAAAGCATGTTGAGAAATAAATTAGTTTAAAAATTTCTCGCCCTAATTTTATCAGTAATTACCTGAGACCAAATTCAAAGACTTAATTGTTGTTGTGATCAATGCTATGGGTAACTTTAAAACCACTAATTGTCTTTTTAATCCACACTTAGTAACTAGAGGAACATTTCTGCATAAAACGCCAAATAGACTGATTATCTTTAATTGGATACTGTATCCGTGGTAAAGGTGAAATTTTAATTAAATGGGAAAAAGTTAATTTTAAACGAACAAACTTGAACTGAACTATCTTAGTGTCACTCCGTTCTATTCACGCTTAAAGCGACTCTTAAAACATAGGCCGTGAAAAAGCCCGTCAAAATTGAGTATGTTTACTCGATTTTTCCGACATTGGCCACTTAACGAGACCATATTTACCACCGCATATCTAAAATTGAATAAAAACTTGATGTCATAGTGGCATTATGATATAATTATGATGTTATAGTCGAATGTTATAGTTATACTCTTGCACAGGAAAAGTGACTCTGTGTTAGAAGGTGCGATCAGAATTCTAGTGGTTGGCAGGTCAATCCTCAGACCAAGAGGTTAATTTATATAAAAAATATAGGTTAATTTAAAATATTCCTTTAACTTAGTTTATGTTTCCATTGACTGTAAGTTTAAAATTTTTTAAATGAAGAGAAACGATCAGTTTTTTCCCTCAAATTTTTTCCCATAAATTATTCTCAGAATGTGACTTTCCGACGACAAATTTAGCATGAGAAGACTTCTTTTTCCAGAGTCCAAGAAGTCCAAGATCAACAAACCAGCCATTTCTCTGTTTTTATGTTTCAAGAAATTACAGAAATTGAGGGCATATGAAAAGTTTTGTGTGATAAAACTCGCCATATTAAATGCAATTACCGGCGAAATTGCGTGAGATTTGCTGATGAAAAAAAACAAACTTTCACATCAACTCTTGCGTGGATCTTTTTTGTTTTTTTTGGCATTGCCAATCTGCCAAGAAAGTTTTCTGTAATTAGTTGACTTCAGCATTTCTTAAAAATTTTGCTTCATTTTTCAGTATACTTCTATCAACTTTTCTCACAAATTATTGAGGCCTTTTTTGTAAAGTTTTTATGCTATATATATAACCAAGGCCACATACGTACATTTACTTCAAAAATACTTATTAACAAAATGCGATCAATTGACTAACTTTACAGAAAATCACTTGCTATTGTTTCAAAGTCACGCAGTTGTTCTTAATTGTCTACCAGTTGTTATTTTATTCACGGAAACAAAAAAACGCCTACGAAATTGCTATGAATTATTTTTCATTGATAGAAAAAAACAGCCAGCCAGTTTTTATATTTTTTTTGTATCGATATGAAATCAAAGCATATTTTCGAATATCTTTGTTTGATTTCGGATATCTTGTTGTGAAAACCCCGATTTTTCAACTTTTTAAATTCTGTCTTAAAATTTTTTTCGTTCATTTGTTAAACTTTTGAACACTTTGATGGCCCAAAACCAGAGTTTATAGTCACGGGATTTGCTCGCAAACTGCTTTTTTCTACAGTTTGACCGTAAAGTTTAGTTAAATATCCAAACCAAACAGCTGTTGTGAGCTCATATATGCAGAACAATATATTTTCTTTTGTATCTTGCAGAAGCTTTTGATGGTTCTGTTTAAATTAATACATTAGTCCACAAATCTAGTTTTGTATGATTCAAGCAAACAGAAAACTATATACGATATGATTCGATGTTCTATCGTTAATTTATCAGCTCAAAATGTTTTGATTCACAAATCTAAATCACTTTTCAACTTTCATGTTTCATCTTTCAGTTTTATTCGCTCTTTAATCGGTTAATTTTTTATTAAACTATCAATTTTTATTACTACTATCAAATTATAACCAGTAATGACTCGAAGACAGCTTGATGTTTTCGGATCTTTTTTGGGTCCCAAGTTTTCAGCCGAACCCGATATTATTACGAGTGTTATGCATGCCTTCTCGGAAAACCCGAAACGAGGATTATCAGAACAAGAATTCGAGAACCTCGTATGCGAGTTGTGCAAATCGGCGGATTATTTTTACGAATTGTGTCAGAGTGGGATGGATGTGATCAAGAAACTAGTTTGTAGGCCAGTTTATATAAAATTTGAAAAAAAAATTGTGTCAAATTTTACTGAGACTCCTTTGGTTTGATTCGGTCAACATGAAAACAAAAAGCGTGTTGACAATTCTAGAAGGTCGTACCATTTTTATTATTTTTAACACACTTCAAATACTCAAGATCACCCCAAATAATCTGAACATTGGTAAAAAAAAATACTAAATTCTGCTAAATAATGCAAAATGATGCAAAGAGTCTCAACCACACACACACACACACACACACACACACACACACACACACACACACACGCACACAAAAACACACACACACTACTCTGCAATAATTGTGTTGAACAAAATGAAAGGGATAACTTTATTCGTTGTCGAACCCTGGCATAAGTTGCTGAAAAAATCGATAGCTTGGATGTTGGGGAAAAACTGAAGAATATGGAAAGGCGATTAACGGACTTAGGGGATGAGAAAATTGGGAATGCTACGAAAATGACGTGTGACAATGTTGAAAAAACATATGCTGCTGTCGTTGCTGTTGAAACTACTTCAGGAAGACCTAAAGGAGTTAAAACTGATAAAAACTCGAAAAGTCACAATATCAATAAATGTATAAGAATACAAGGGATACCTGAGGATCCTAATAAAACGAAAGGGGAAAGTCTTGTCCCAACAAACGATGAAGTTAACGATCTGCTCAATTCGATGGGTTCAAATGCACATGTAACGGAAATACAAAGACTTGGAAAATTTCGAAATGATAGAAAAAAGCCAAGGGCGGTATTAGTAACCTTGGCAAATGAACACGAAACAAGAATCACTTTTGCAAAAATTCGAGAATTCAGACATAGTTTGATCGAAAGAAACATTTACATGCTGCCAGCGTTGTCGAGGGATGAAGCACTGAAAGAAAATCAAATGTTAAAAAAGCAAAGGGAGCTGCTTGACGGAGGTGTACCTAAGGAGAAATTGAAAATTCGAAATCATGAACTTTACAATGATGGGGTCAAAGTGCAGTTGGATGTACAGAATGCCCACTGACTAGGAGGTTTTCTCCATATCCTCCAACTAAATACAAGAAGCTTAGTAAATATCGAAAGAAGATCAAAACTCCTAAATGCAGTGATTAACTCAGATTTTAATGTTCTATGTCTATGCGAAACCTGGTTGAACGATAACATTCATGACTCCAAACTCTTTCTTAACGATTACAATATTTATAGAAGTGATCGAGCCACGATTGGAGATAGAAATGCGCATGGAGTTATCCTCATTGCTGTGAAAAAAACTCTGATATCGGTAAAAAATAAATTACACTCTACCCAACTCATGTGTAGCGTGTAAAATTACTCTGAATGACACTCAAGTATTTCTTTATGCGTTCTACAATCCACCAATATCAAGCTCATATCGATACCCGCTAGAGGACTTCCAACTGCTCCTGAGAAACATTCCTAGAAACAAACCAATTGTCATCTGTGGAGACCTTAATTTTCCAGAAGCAAACTGGAACACACTGTATAGTCCCAACGAGACTGAAGACAAAGTCATCGAAATGTTTGAAGAGAAATTGTTTCGGCAAATTATCGACTTCCCGAAATGTGGAAACAACATCTTGGATACAGCCTTCTATCAAAATTGTCATCTATCCGCTGAATTAAACAAATCTTTTCCATCTATCTATAATCTAACTGACCATGAAGCTATTAGTCTATCCTTAGAAAACCCACTTACTGAAACAAAACCTTTAATACAGAACTTTGGAAGTTTTGGAATTGCTGACTATGACGCCATGAACGAGCATCTTGTTGAAAAACCGTTCCAGTCAATTTGTTACACCAACATCAACAAAATGAGGGAAGAATTCACAAGGTATCTTGACGGAATTTTTGATTTGTATGTCGCGAAAAGAACAAGGCATAGACAATCACAGCCACCTTGGATTTCCTGTGGTACTTCAAATTTGATTAATAGGCTGAAGACACAGAAACGTTTATTGGAGAATAAACCAACATCTTACAGAAAACAGTTGGTTCTAAAACTGGAAATCCAAGTCACTGATTCAGTTGAAGAAGACAGAGTTGTGTACCAAGAAAATTTACTGGGATCACGAAATACAGACAGAATTTTTAAACATCTGAAAAGCCTAAACAAATCTGCCTGCCTGCTCAAAGTTTTGATGAAGGATACCGAGCAAAGTTCACTTCGATGCGAACAAGTAATTATGTTCAATCAATTTTTTCACTCCGTGCTCTCCCCAAAAACTAATTTCAGTTTGAAAGATTTCAAGGTACAGAAACCCTCTCCTACAAATTTTGACATCTCGAAGAATACCATCAGAAATATAATGGATGATATTGATGCCACAAAATCCAGAGGACCGAACGGTATACCTCCGGTTTTTTACGTAAAGGTTTTTTACGTAAACATCATGCATTCTGTCCTTCGGAACATAAAAAGGCTGCGGAAAATACCCGATAGCCGGAAAATTGCTGCCATAACGCCTGTTTTCAAAAAAGGAGACCCAAGAAAAGTAGAAAACTACCGGCCTGTCTCACTATTGAACATTGATAGCAAGATTCTGGAAAAATGCTTACATATTGCCTTGTATAATCATTTTCAAAATTTCCTAACTAATAGTCAACATGGTTTTGCAAGGAGACGATCTGTGCAAACAAATATGCTGCTGTTTCTCAAAAGAATATATGAAGCTCTTGATCACGACCCTCAATCAAAGATTATTGCTTTCTACACTGACTTCTCAAAAGCTTTTGACAAAGTACTACATTATGAGTTAATTCAAAAATTGATTGACATTGGAGTTGGAGGATGTTTGCTCGAAATTTTAATCGACTACTTGAGTGATCGACGACAATATGTGCGTGTGGACAATACCAGTTCGAAGATACTCGATATAACAAGCGGGGTACCACCGGGGTCACTCCTGGGCCCTCTACTGTTCTATATATTTATTAATGATCTTCCAGATGTTCTGATGTTTTCTGAACCCTTTATCTTCGCTGATGATCTTAAAAATTTGGCTGTACAAAGAAGCTGCTGGGAAGTCCAAGATGATCTACATGGGATTCAGAACTGGATAATCCAAAATAAAATGGAGCTGGCAATAGATATGTGTGCGTATCTGAATTTCAGAGGTAGAGACCAACAGTACAAATTGAAAGGAAAAGATTTGGCGAAATCCACGACTGTCAAAGATCTTGGTATTGACGTGGCGGCTGATGTATAGTGGAAACAACATATTGAAGAAAGAATGAAGAAAGCAAATAAATTTCTGTACATGCTTAAGCGAAATGTTGCAACTAAAGTAAACACGCTTGTGAAATTGGAATTATATAAGTCCTTAATTCTGCTGCTGGTATTGCGGTATTGCTGTATGGTTTCACGTGCTTGACTGCAGGAAGAACTGAAATTCAAATTCTGGAAAAGTTTCAAAAAAAGGTAGTTAAATGGATAACGGGAAATAAAGATACAGAATACAAAACCAGCTTCGACTATTAAACATATTGCCATTACCAATGTTTATCCAACTTAACGATCTATTGCTGGTTTCAAAAGCTTTCAACGAAGAGAATAGCGGCATCAAGCTACCTGAAGTACATACGAAAGAAACAAGGAACAACGAAATTTTCAAAATAACGAAAACTTGAAGAGAGAAAGCGAGCAGCGAATTCACCTTTAAAACCTGTCGAATTGGAAACCGCGTAGAAAATTTAATAAGCTTAAGGGAACCATCTGGACTGAAAAACCGAATATTACGTACAATGTGGAATTTTTTCGAGAAGAAATTTTCTGAGCGAAATATTTGCACTTGGCAATTGTTCTGCGATTGTCAAAACTGTAGAAACTATTGGACATTATTTTAATTTGATGACTGGGACTTTAGACACCTCAGCACAGCTTTAAATCCCCAACAACAACAACATACACACGCATACACCAACACATGGACACAAGCAAATTGATCATAATTAGAAGATATTTTTTTATCTTGAAAACAATTAAGGAATCAAAAATTTGTAATAGTTAGTCTTAACATTTAATTTGACTGTATTAGGTAAGAGAAAAACCAAATTAAAACTCGGCCAGTAGGCACAGGAATAACAGTGCAATATAATGTCTAAACTCACCATGCCTAAATCGAAAAAATATCAAATAAAATAAATAAAAAATAAAGAAATCAAAACTACATACAGAGCATCTTACAAAATGCTCACGCAATTTTTAGTTGAAGGTTGTTTATAGGTGTAGAGTTGGGTGCGGGGGTGGTGACAAGGGACCGAGCATAAGTATATGGGCGATAAATTGGTCTGGGGGTAGTAGCTGCCTATATAGGTAGTTAAATGGGAGCGGGCGTTCAGTGGTAGTGAAGGGGTAGATGCAATTTGGATGGGTTGGGGGTAGGGTTGGTAAGGTAAGGGAGGTGTCTGTAATTTGGATGGAGAGGAGAAGACGGATAGTTATGGGCATAACATTTCTCAGTATGTCCCCTGAACCTTGAAAATTACCAGCAGTTCTTGTTTTCTATGAAACAATATGTAACTAAATGTAAGTCATGACCAAACTTGCTTCAGTTAAAGAACCTAAAACCTGTACGAAACTAATACTTCTCTTCACACCGTAAATTTTAAAAAATATATTAATCCGATGTTGTCATTGTTCTCAAAGCCACATTGAAAACGCAGACCCAACGTTTACTACAGAAATCTGTGTCTGATAGTCAAAGTTTTTTTTCAAGCAACTTTTAAGTCTGCACTACTACCGACCCAACACAAAAAAACCTTTTTCCTAAAACATTTTACCAACAGTTTCACAACCATCAGCACCACCACTGCCACCACCATTGCCATCGCCATCATCATCGATACCATCTTCACCATTACCACCTCAACAACAAACACCGCTAAAACCTCCAGCATCACACACTCTCAAACTACTCCCAAGCATAAGCACTCAAACTACCCGTACCTATCACAAAAAGTAAATCAGCTCTGAATCAGCAGCAAAATCATTATGTTTTTTTTCATGACCCATACTATGTTCATGTCACATTTAAGAATTCGCAGTCTGCGTTTTGGGGTGATTCATTCGAGCATGGTTTTCTTTGTATGTACAGTCTGATGTGAAACATTCTGTGCAGTGTTGACCAATAATGTAAATGAGGCTGTGAAGAAGAAGGACAGACTGGGATGTTTCCTAATCGACTCTGGGCAGAATGGCAAAAGTATTTATACTGCTATTTGTCTGGTACAGTATTGGTTACAATTGATTGTCAATAGTACAGCAATGAAACTCACTGTGACCAAGGTACGGGTAGACACACATTCAACGCATACTCGCTCGCCTCATTTGAACAACAACACATTAAAACAACACACACAACCGCATACACACACACACACACACAAACACACACACACGCACGCGCAGCTATATACACAAGCATACAAACACACACACACACAAATACACACACACTCAAACACACACACACAAACACACACACACACACACACACAAATATGTTTTCAATAGGATTTTCTGCCAGAACTATTCTTGTAATTATCTAAAGTAAAAGAAAATTAATTTGATTTCTAAGGTCAGTTTAATTGCCAATGTAAACACCTTTGCTTTATTTCGCTATATGCACTGTCTATTTCACAACCCAAAATTGATTGGAATTTTGTTCACGAAGGCTTTATGATTAAAGTTAAGCATCAATTTTGTCTAAGTCGGGAGCATAAATAACGAGATTGAGCATGTATAGCTTCATGGAAAGCAACATGAAAAACCAATTCGAAAAAATGAAGACTGCTGTAGTTTTTAACTAGCGCGTGAAGTGGGGAAAATTCCAACCTTTCCCTGGGGTAAAAATGTCGCCGGCCCATTGTTCCATGACTTTGGTGGTTAGCAAGAAATGGAAGCTGTTGGATTGAATTGAGGGGAATTGTTGAGAATTAATTGAGGGCTTGAGTTGAGGGGTTATGGTGATTTAAAACAAAAAGCAAGCCGCCCTACGGAAGGGGTTCAAATTCAGCTGCACAGTTAATCTTTTCCTGAATTTGATGTATATAGGATTTTTGGCGCAGTCGGTTATAATTATTAGGAGCGCCCAAGAGCAACTATATCTGATTTTAATTGGAACAAACTGCAATTGAAACCGGGCGTGAAATCCTCGTACCTTCCGATTTTCATCTATGACCTCTAATTGAGTTAAATGTTCTCACATTTCACTGGCAATTGGTCAAACTCTACTAACAAACTCTTGTCAGCTTTTTTTAGACTATGCTTGGAATTAAAATACGACCAAGAATTTGAACTCCATCGGGAGTTGAAAAATGCCGACCAAATCAACGGACACGATCTGTTTTTCATCTTCACAGTTCTCTTTATCTGGATTTTGTGAAATTTGTTTGCCTTATACTAAGAGTATCCGCCTTATTGATGGGTTCTTCCATAAGATAGTTCTTCAACGGTTCTTCGAATGTCTAGTCACTTCAAATGTCTTAGGCCATAATGATAATCACAATTGATTAAAAATTACAAGTTTGAATTGTGTATGTTATTCAAATTGTACATGAGATTAAAGCTTTTAATCAAACTATTTCATGCTTTGTGATTTAAAATAAAAAAATAAGCGTAAGGAAATCTTTTCTAAAAAATTCACAAGGATTGAGACTCAATTTGATAAATAATGTCAATTTATAACATAATTGTCAAATGAGCGACATCCCAAATTACAGTTTTTTTAACAAGGGGAATAGAAAAGGTCAGCAGAACAACAATTTTGTCGTTGCTATTTTCTCTAAGAGTTTCGTGTTGTGCCTTTGTTTGAATGTTTGGTACAAATCAGGCATCTGCTAAAATTTTGAGTGAATGAGTGAATAAAATGGTAAGGATACACGCTTGTAATCGGGGATTGCTTCATCATAAAAATTTGGCACGTGAACTCAATGGCGCCCAACTGAGAATTTTTTAATAAATGTAGGTTTCTATTAGGGAACTTCAAAAAGGTTCAAGTTCCTCTGAGAAAAGTAAACACTAAAATTCAAATAAACTTGCTCAAGTATTGTTCAGATTAGAGAGACTTTAAAATTTCCTTATTTAAATCCTGAAGCGGGATGTATAGTTTAGGTGGTTTTTTCCCATTGTAGCCCCCCCATGAAATTATAGCCCCCCATTATGTTATAATCACCATGATGGGGGTATAGGTTATCTGACCACTGAGCTGGGGGTTATAATGGGAAAGACCCGTTTAGGTCACTATAATAACGCGCAGTGGTTTGAGATGGAAGTCAAATTTTCGAAGTGTTTAATGCAGAATCACGCAGAGATCTGGCATTTCAAAATTTGCATGCGAGTGTTTCAATATCAATTAACAACCAGAATTTAGGGCAAAAAAGGTTATATTTAAATGGTCACCAATCACAAATACCATCATAAAAAGACTGGCCTACAGTTATTAACCAAAACGGATACATGGATCTGAAAACATTCAAGATTGTTTGGAAATATTGGATCCGGTCTTTACTCAGCCCCAAAAGTGTTCTGATGGTGTTAAATATGCAGAACGATTTCCTTCATGGGAAAATACCCGGTTTATCTGAATCGATGACTAATCACACAATCAACCAAACAAACTCAGTCTTGCGCCTCGAAGGTGAGTTGCGACAAAAGGAACCAAAATTTGATCAACTTATTGTCACCCGCGTCGAGGTTTGGTGGTGAATTTCGTAAGAAATGCGGTGAAATGCGGTGACAAAAAATTTTCACCGCATATTTACACCTTTTTGCGCTGAATGCGGTGAATTGCTGTGAATTATTTATTTTCACCACATTCAACAGAACTTATACAAAAAAGAAACTTCTGTACGCGGGTTCGAACCCCTCACTTCCTGGATATCTATAACTTCTCGTTCAACTGCACCATATTTAAATGAGATTAAATGAACGTTATGGAAAACAAATGCGGCAAATTTTCGAAAGAAACGCGATGAATTTCGCGATGAATTTTCGTAAGAAATGTTGTGAAATGCGGTAAATTGTTAATTTTTCACCGCATTCACCGCAATCACCGCAATCACCGCAGTTCTTGAAATATTTCACCGCATTCATTGCATTTCTTACAGAAGTAATTTCCAGAAAAATATATGCAAAGATTTCACAATTTTGTACAAATAAAGACATTTTCGTCGCGAATCGTATCAAGATATCTCAAATTTCGTTTAACTGATGTTCGGGATATCGCTTGAAGAAAAAGCTGTTTCTTTGTATTCCCGGGTGACCACTTCTTAGTAGTCATACAAGGATCATATATGGTATCATACAAATCATAACGTCTTTCCTAGTACGATCCTTGTATGACTACTAAGAAATCATATATGACTACTAGGAAATCATTTATGAACCTTGTATGACTACAAAGAAATCATATATGATCCTAGTATGAATACCAAGAATCGTACATCTATTTTTCATAATATTTGGTTTCAAATATAGTATTAATTGCGCTCATTTCCAGAAATAACTGACGCAAAAGTGACCCAAAAGTGCAAGAAACTTCCTGAAACATAAGAACATTTTCAGCAATTGATGTGGTTGACTTTTACGGGGACTCGACATTCAGTTGTATGTAACCTTTATTAACGAACTCATTGTGTAATGCTCTGTTTATATAGCTGTATATATACCGAGAGTATTCCCGTTTGTGCAAATAGTATATACTATTCTCTTCCAGATCATTTTTTCCACTTATCAGCCTCAACGTTAAAAAAAATTGCGAGAAGACTATAAGAGAATCCAAAAACAAAATAATCTGGTAAACGGTTACTGTATTCTTTTTCTCAAATTGACTTGTTTCACAAGAAGCAAGGGCAATTGATGTTGAAAAGTACAAGAAGTGTTCTGGACAAAGATTTCACGTCAGATAATGAACGACGGATTGTTCAGCCCTAATGTTTAATTAATTAATAATTTTTGTTACTGCGTAATCGCAGCGGAGCAGCATTAGGCGTTCAATCTGCAGTGCATTAACAGCAGCCTGTTCTCAGCTGCCCTTTTTTCTATTATTACCTACAATTTTCATTTATAAGGGTTGAGTTATGACCAATTTTGACATTCGTTAGAATTAAGGTATCTTGACCTTTGGATAGTCCTATGGTATCTTTTTAATATTAAATTAAGTAGTCTACGTTGTCGCCGCTCATAATTATTTTCGTTAAGCAAGATTGGTTTCCATTACGGATCACAAGCCATGTAAATCAAACTTTTGTGTACTGTGATTATATATGATACCGATCAACCGTTTTCGTTCAAACGAAGTTACAAAATAAAGAAAATTAGTGGAACCAATCTACAAATTTTTATGAAATGCTTAATTAAGGCTTGTTCTTCAGACCCCTCTTGAGAGGGGGAGGAACTATATACTCGAATGCGTTTTTTTTGTTCAGTCAATTTTGACTGATCGATATATTCATCGTAATGAGTTGTGAGTGATATCAAACAAAAGCCCCTCCAGCTCAGAAAATGGAAATTAAAAAGTTTTTTTTAGAAATTTGTTTTTTTTGAGCGAGTTATCGATGTTTAAATTTTTGTGAATAATAGACCGATTTGCGTTATTTTTACTCACATTTTTCATTTTCCTAAAAATTCGTTTATTTTGATAAATTTTGTTACAACTTTTAAAGATAGTGTTGTTGATTTTATTTTAAAGGACGAATAGTTTTGTTGACTGTTTTATCTATTTTTTTGGCAAAATTTTTGGCTAATTATTCAAAATTTAGCCTTTTCATCAAAATAAGCACGGAATAAGCTTCTTTAGTCCAGTTTGATTAAAATCGCTGGTGGTAATCACCCAAAAACCACTAACCCAATCTTTGTAGACTCAAAGAGGCTATTGTAAACTCAAGGGGGCTATTATTTCTTCAGATTTTTTTGAGAATTCTCTGTGAATAAAACTCTGCCCTCTTTTGCTAACTTTACTTGCTGATCATCAAAAACGCAGCAAATATTTTTGATTTTTCAAGAAACAAATTATCTATATCTATAACGCTCGAAACATTAAGTGTTCCTAATAGACAAACTGCTTTAGCAGGGCTAGTTTTGGACCAATCTTGAACTGTTACAATACAAAAATTGTTCAGATTTTAATCAGTCGATCTTTTCAAAAAAATTTGATCTTTTTTTTATTAATTCAAGAACAGAATATTTTAAATCAAAGTTCACTAGTGATAGGTCCAATTGCCTTCATAAGCAACTCCAAATCAAAATATCTAGTTTTTACTCAAAATCTTTTGGTCCACTTGATTTACCGAGCATTATTATGAACCAGTCCCATATCTTTAATAGCGAAATACAAGTTATTTTGTTTACTTTCAGTTTCATCTGACGCTATTTTGATTTTGTTATTAATTTTTTTTTAATGGACGTAGGTTTAGGAGGTAACTAATGTTTGTTGGTGTTGTTTGATTTTGCTATTTGTCTTGAACTGCTTTTTTAATAATGACAGGTCTCATCAATCTAGTGCGGCTTTTTTTACTCCTCTGAGATATTTGCTTTGAAGACGATGTTTTCGTTCATGCACCAATTTTTTTTGAAAAATACTTGAATTTTTGGGATTTTCTATGTGTTCCTAATTTGACCTATTATGCCAAAATTGTAGACAATTATGACAAAATGTAGACTATTATGCAAAGGTTGTAGATGAGCGGGGTCGCAACCTGGTGTATTTTAAAATGTTTGTTTGAATATTTATCATGAAGATGCTGGTGAACGTCTTTTCACTTTGACAACATTTTGTAAAATCTTAAAAAAACAATGGAGCAAGTTGTAAGGGACATCAAAGTTTGGGGGTAGATTCTTTCGATACCAGGCTGGTATTCCGAACATTACAATAACAACAAAATAGGAGAAACCAATTCCTTGCCAAATTAGTTTTAATTTTGCTTTCAAGGCAATAATAGCCGTTACTAATGTGAATACACTAAGGGTGATTCACAAATTGTTTTTCGAACAATTTTTTCGATCATGAGGACGCAAATTAGATTGAAAAATTGCATTTTATTTCAACTTAACGTGAAATTTTCAAGAAATTATACTCATTTTTGGCAACTTGAGGGGAGTAGCAATTTTAGCAGCAAAATACTGATTGAAATTCACTCGAATAAAATGTGAATTGTGTCAGAGCGGTGGGGCAGGTTGGGGTGGGGCGGGGCGGGCTCAACTAATTTCTGAGCTTGGGAGTTTTCAGGAGCTTGGGAGATTTCTTCCGCCGGAATCTGAAATCCCCGGCAACTGGGGCCACCCAAGCAAAGTCCGGCTTCTGATACCACAGTAAATAACTACAATCAAGAGCTGAAACAGAATTAAATAGCCTCCCGGGTGCACTTGGCGACTATTTGATAAGTTTATAACAACAATTAGGCTAATGGTCATAAAAAAACTTATGTCTTGCAAAAGAACTTTATTAACTTTAATCAACCTCAATTTTAATACTTGTCCAACAAAAAATTCGAAAAAAGACGAAAAATTGCGACATTTTGGGTTCAAAAACTAAAAAACTCCTCAACTAATTTTTGAGCTTGGATTTTGTTTCAGAATTCGAACTAGTAATTTATGTCCTTGAAAGTCACCCGCCGAACCATATCTCATTCGTTGACAACCTACACTTGTACCAGCACTTAATGCAGCCTGCATGCTGTGACGTCACAATGTCTCAAGAGGACGAAGATGAAGTTGTTCATAATTCTCACGATAGGAGCATGTTCGATCACGTCCACTCGGAGGAATTTGAGGAACAAAAGGCACAAGAAACATCAATGGATAGTTTTGCAACAATTTATACGGTGTGGGACAAGGTTAGAAATTTTGCAATATTTTTCAATGAGCCCATTCGAAGCTTGCAAGAATTTTAACATTCTAAAACCTTTTCCTGCTAACTCTTAAGGTTACCCAGATTTAGACCTCAGGTTATGAAAAGACCATGCTCGATCAAAATGTGGTATGAAAAGACAATCACTCAAATAGTCCATGAAAAGAATTTAGCTTGACTTAAGATCTGATCCGGACTTCTCGACCCAACAAAAGCTCGACCCCCCAACTTTTTTGCTGCTGGACCTTTGCTCGACCCAAAATTCTATGCCGGATTTTGGCTCGACCTAATTTTGATGCTGGACTTTAACTAGAACCAAATTTTGTATTTCTAAGCGTCCCGGGTGAGGTCGCGGAAGTATGAACCAGTTGATCCGGGCACAAAATAGTCATGATTCGACAGCCCAAACAGTAGTTGAAGTAATCGTCGCCTAATTTATAACATTCATCGTATTCATCAAGCCTCGGAACAGATGGATTTTTTTCGTGGCCCCACGGATAACGGTGGGCTTAGCTATGGTAACAATAACTACCCAAATTATTACGGCTCGTATTCTAATTATGGCGTACGTCTGGTACTCGATGACCAAAACTTGACAGCTTATGATCGGCTGAAAACCTATGATCTCTCAGAAGCCTTAGACTACTCAGATTTCTGGTCTTTTGCACTTTTCACAGAATACGAATTGAGTTTCTCTTCAACGCAAACGGAAGATTTCATTGCTCAATGTACGTTTGATGGTATCGGGACTGTGGTCCAGAATACTTCAAAAGATTCTTGTGACTGATACTAACATTTGAGACTAACGCATTTTTCCTCAATTAAGGTCAAGTTATTTTAAGTAATAAAAATAAAAGGATTTTACGTGACATTACCTGACCAATGTCGGAAAAAGCAAATTTCAATAAATTTGGTGTTTTATGGAATTTATGCAAAACTTGGGAATAAGTAACTTGTATCGTGGAAATGGCTTACATTTTGGGACGGGTATTCACGGATAAACATCCTCTATGGGGCATGTAATTAGCCTAAAACTTTATTGCCGAAATCTATTTACAAATTTGGACCAAATTTATACACTCGATTGTTCCTGTGAACAGTGCTATCGGTAATTGTAAAACAACTTATTGTCTTCTTATTCCAATTATAGTGCCGAGCGGGAAATTTCGGAAATTATTCGCCAGTTAAACTTTCATTCATTTCGGTAATTAGAACCGTCTGAATGCGTGACGTGGACATGAGTTGGAAGTTAATTTGGAAATAAGGTGGAAATTAGTGACTTAGGGCCTGAAAAACGAGTGACCAAAAGATTGCCCCAGGTTTACAAGATAGAGCTTTTAGAAAACTAGAAATTTCGAACTAGCACAAGCTAGTTCAAAACTAGAACTAGAAATTTTGAGCTTTTAGAAATTTGAACTAAACTAGCCTGGTGTCACTAGCTTCCACAACGCTCAGAACTCTTATCATAAAACACGGGGAGTGAACAAACCAAAAAATTGATTATGTATACTCGATGTTTCGGACATAGGACATTTTTATTCTGGATGATGTCGAAAGTTTTAAAGATTTCCGTTTGAATATTATTTCTTCCTGAGACACGATTTGGCGACCAAAAATAACCCACTCGAACCGAAAAACTAACTTTTTAAAATTATTTCCTTTAAACCTTTAACTATGTTTGGAAATCTTGCACTACCTTATCATGATAAAATTGAGCAAAATTTCCTAAAATAGTAAGTTTTAAGCAAATACCAAAATAATTTTCTTGTTTGATTACACCGGGCTAATCAATATGGTTGTTCCCGGAATCCTGTCTCAGCAAAAAAAGCTATAAATTGCAAAATGTTCTTCCACTTCTCGAACATAAATTAAGTATGAAAATCTTTGCATTGTTAGGAAAAATTTTATTATTTAAAGTAAACCAAAGTAATTAAAAAAAAATGTTGAGTCCGTATCTTCCGCAGGAAAAATATAATTTTTTGTCTTGACATATTAAAAAATGACTTTATGAGAAATATTTAAAAATTTTGATTCAGAGCTGAATTAATCTAAGCATATGATCCAAGCAGGGCCTCGAAATAAACAGATATTTTAAACGAACATTTTCAATGGACATAAGATCACATATAAATCAAATGAATCTCATTATTCCGCTGCAGCTAAAAAATTACCTTCCATGTTTTTATCAAGCAAAACAAAAAATATCTGTTTGTGCCCCCATCACTTCTTGCACCCTCCCTTAAAGCACTTTTTGCACCCTGCAATTAGATAGTAAATTATTATGCACAATATGGCACGTGCGATTGGGACGGTGTATAAAATATATACACCAACTAAGCTAGTAGCTTAAACGGCAAGGAATCAGTTCGTGGCTGAAGTACCTTCAAAACCTCATGCCCCCAAGGAAAAGTTTTTGCAAGAACCTTTCTGCCTTAGGGTTGCCATTAGATTCCCAAGAGAGTTATGCAAAAGATATCATTTACCAGACCGTTAACTAAGCAGTAATGCAGGTCACCGCCAATGTTGTTTTTGTAATACTCTTGGGACATATCAAGTATTTTCAAATTTCAAATTTTGCGGCCGCTGGTTTCGTTCCAACAAAAAAAAGAGAGTTAAATTTAAAGTGGCTCCAGATAAGTTAAAACCAAAAGAATTATGTAAATACAAGTTTAAGACCACATGAAACGGAGTGCACAGAGGGCAATTATTTCAAAAAAACATGAGATCTGATTTAGCCCAATGATTTCCTTTAGAAAGAAAAAGCTTCTGTTATTTGATTTTAACTAAATTCTTTGCCATAGGATTTTTTGATTTGGTTAAAAATGATCATGGAACCTGAAAAAAATATTGCACAAACAAAGTATCCCTTGAACCGTTTGTTTTTGTGGATTTCACGTTAGTTCAATGCAGCAACTATTTACATCAAAAATTTTCAGTTAATTCTTCTGAAAACTGTAATAATGGCAAAAAAATTCAGATTCTCCTTAACCAATTTAACTTTGAAGTAGAAGCTGACTTTTTTCTACGAAACTCTTGCTTAAGAAGTAGTCAATTCGTTTTATGTCACGTGTATATGATATCTTTATGAGTACTGTTTCATATAACTTTGCAACCATTCGCCGTGTTTCATAATTCAAGCGAAATTCAATTTAAAAAAATTCGAAAGCATTTAACTTCCGCTTTTCACTTTTCAAAGCTTTAGTTTTTTTAATTATTTTCTGTAACTTCAGTTCTATAACAGAAATACCTCTAAATCATATAGATTTTAGTAATAAACTGTTTCTAATTTACTATAATTAACTATCTTTTAGATGTTAAAATGTTTTTGTAAAAATTTGAATATTTTTATAAATTTTTCCGATGAAAAGTTTTAGTTGCCGCCATTACAGAACGTAGTAATTTTGACACTTTTCAATATATGCAATTTTACATGTTTTTTATTTAATGCTATTTTAAATGCAATTTTTAGTGTTGATTGCGTTGAAAAATTACGGCTAAAAATTGAAAGTCTTACAAAGAAACGAAGTTTAAAACAAAAAAAATTTTCGTCTAGTTTTTCCAGAACAAAGTTAATTTTTTATACCTTTTATTTGCAAATAAGCTAATAATATTCTTGAAAAACAGTGGAAAGTAATTGTGGTATGTATTTGTTCAAACTGAAAAAACACATAGTATATTAAGAACTCTTTTGTATAAGCGGAGTACAAAAACACCGCGAATTTTGTGGTGCCTGAAGAAAATGTTGTTTTTTAATTTTTTAGTACCATATAAGCGCTTAATATTATTTTAAAATAAATGGATTTTATTTAGTTCAAATAGGTTTTCATATGGAGCTAAGATCATAGTTTGTTCGGGTCACAGTTTTTGGGTCTAGCTTGCCCGGAAAAAACAATTGAGTGCAAAAAAAGCTTGTAAGCAAATAAAAAAATTGTTTTATAATTAGGGAATTTTAATCGGATCAAGGATTTGTTAATATAGAACCAAACTCACGGTGAGTTTTCAGTTATGTAAATGTTTTTTTTTATAAAACATTACGTTTTTTGGTCTATCTTCCCTAGAAATTTGCCTTCTTATACATTTTTTGTTGCATACATGCGTTTCTTCTTGAGTTGACGTTGACAAAAATCAGCGTGAGTGCTACTTTTGGCAAAAAAAGAGGAAAATGTAAAAAGATGTAGGAAAAAAATGTTTAAAAATGATTTCAAAAGACGCGCTTGTCAGAGCCGGAAAAATTAATGTTGACTTGACAGCTGAATGCAACGAAGCTGATCTTCAGTTAGCAAAAATTCCGGCTCTATAATATTGGGAAGAATAGTGGTAAAAGAAGTCGTTTGCCTAGAAGCGTCCGCTTTTGTCAGCGTTGAATGCAATGAAAGCATTAAATATTTGTTAGATTTCAGTTCTTAGGCGGTAATTTTTTTCACCAATTTCTTTTGGTACCGGTGAAATTTTTGAACTGCTAGCATGAGAATGCGGTGAATAAAATTCACCGTTAGGAATCGCAAATCTTACAAATATTCACCGCTTTCAACTCATTAACCACTAAAAGAAGCGGGCGCTTTGCGGCGAAAAACTTTTTTTCACCGCTATTCACCGCATTTCTTACATTGTTTTTTTCGCTAAAACGTCGACCCCGGATTGGAACTTTAGATTCAACTATATATTAAAATATTTTCCAATACAGGTTGTGGTGAACACAGATGAATCTAGCGAGGCAGAAGTAATGTTGTGGCCTTCTCACTGTGTTGCCAATTCATGGGGAGCCGAGCTGAGCTCACAAATCTACATAGCAGAAAAAACTCTCAGGGTCAGTGGAATAAGGTTTAATGTTTTTGTCAAGTAGCATTAGTTTGCATCAAACAAATAATGATCATAGGTGGTTTCTGAAACATGATATACCATAGTGTATCATTTTAAAGCTAGTAACCGTTCCTTATAGCAAAAAAGCATTCTGAGTAGAATAAACATCCTCTTGAAAAACGCAAAATGAATTTGCAAGCAAAATTGAAGCGAATGTTAAAACGGCATCTGCTTCAGCATTTTAAATTTGTTCGTTCGATGGAAACATTAGCTTTACTTCAGAAATTATTTTTTAATTTCCACCAGAACACGAAACGTCTAATCTTAATTTGAATATTGTATAAAAATTTGAATGTAAATACTATTTTTACTTATAAACTTTATAACCAGCTGCGGCTATAAAAGTATACTACTTGTTTAAAAAACAATAGAAATTGGCTTTATTAAATATCTCCTACTAGAGAGCATCGAACATGCACGTTGAATGATTTTGTTAGGTATTCACGGGTACGCACCCATTAGGAGACAGTTGTTCACCCTTTTGGGACTGGGAGGGCGTGATAGAATCCAACTTGTTAGAGTGTCTGAGGATACATAGAGTGACCGACGTGTATGTCTGTGGGGTTCCAACCGACATCTCAATTGTGCCAACTCTCCTTGATTGTATAAACCACGGGTTCAGGTAATATTGGGTCATGAATTAATTGGGTCCTTAATTTCCAGACCCTTTAATTTTGGTCTGTAAACACACCGTGTGTGTTCGACTTGGGTCTGATCAGAGGTCACTTCCGTCTGCGGCCCCAAACTGGGTTCCGGTAACAGCCCCTTCCCCCATGAACCCGGGTCGAGGTATCGCCGCTAAAAATCGCTAAAAGATGTAAGATTTGCGGTGAACTTGATTAAAAAGTAAGATTTGCGCTCAATTAGATGATGCAGTGAAAAAAAAAACTTTTAAGCGGTGAAAAATTTTTCCCTACCAGCAGAATGCGGTGAAAATAAATTTTTCACCGCTACCAGCAGAATGCGGTGGAAAAAATTTTTCACCGCTAAAGTCGCAAATATTCACCGCTAATTTCAACGCTTATCTTAAATTCACAGGAAATATCATTAGAATAAGCAGTAGAATAAGAAATAGAATAACTAGAATAGATAGCGCAGTGGAATAAGAAGTTGTTGACTTGCAGGAGGTGAGAGGTTCGAACCCGTGTACGTCAGTTTCTTTTTTAAGGAATGCAGTGAAAAAAAAATTTACGCTAAAAACCGCAAATCTTACAAAAATTCACCGCATTGAACGCTAAAAGATGTGGGCGCTTTGTGGTGAAAAAAGTTTTTTCACCACTATTCACCGCTAATTGCACTTTTTTTGACCAAACCTCGACCTGGGAACCCAATAAACATCATGCTATACTTACGGATTTTTTTGTGGGGGGGGGGGAGGTGAGGTGTCATTCTAAATTTATGCTATATGCTTTTTGCAAAAATGCATTAACGGTACATGGCTGCGCGCATATTTGCACGATTTGTTAGGAAAATAATTCCCAAGGAAAGGAGTTAAAAATGACAGCAAAGTATTTTTCACAAAACTTTTAGGAGCGCATCATTTTCAGTAAAAAAAGGCTACAAATATAAGTTGAAGTTTTGTTTTTGTTTTCAACATGTTCTGAGATGATGAGCGGTCTTTTTTGAGAGCTCTTCTCTAGAATTTACTGATCAAATTAGGTATGCAAATAGTTATTTAGTGCCGTTCCAATCATTCCCATTATGAGCGCATTTTGCAACCGTTTTACTATTATTTTAGAGATCTGGTTGTATAAGTTGTACTTCGTTTTTGTAAATGGCGTGATAGCCGAGAGGTAAGGTGTGTGATTCACATGCCAATGATTGAGAGTTCAATCCCCTGCCTCCAATGAAGCTCTCTGTGTAAGGATGAGCTCTTACTTAACCATAGCTTCAGGTTGATCATAGCCTGACCAATGTTGGCTGCAATGATGGTTCCACGTGAAAGTTTAAGACGCAAAAAAAAGTGGCCAAAGTCACCAAAAAAGAGCAATGCTGCTCATAAAAAGAACAGTCTGAAATGTGGGGAATAATAAAAAAAAGGCAGCTGAGAACAAGCTACTGTAGGCCTAATGCTGTTCCGCTGCGATTACGCAGGAACCAAAATTATTATTATTAATTATTAAAATTTTGTAAATTTTTTGAGAATATTTTTTTTGGCTCTCATCAGGGCTTATTTCGGTCTGAGGGCACAATTTGGATATTCACTCTTTGTACTGAATATTAACGCTTTTTCTCAGTATAAAAATTAATTTGAAAAAATAATAAAAATTCAAGAATTGAAATGTTAATTTATAAATTTTTCTGTTAAATACCTAGCCCACTCTTACATGGCAACTTCAGTCAGGGGGGGTAATTCCTGAAAAGTCCTCCCATTGCAGCCCACTCTTACATGGCAATTTCAGTCAGGGGGGTAATTCCTCAAAAGTCCTCCCATTGCAGCCCAACTCTTACATCATTTTACCCCCTCTGAACAAATTACCCCTACACTCTTACATCAATTTACCCCCCATAGACAAATTACCCCCTCACTCTTACATAAAAATGGGAGGATTTTAGGGAGGACATTCGACCCGGGCTGTAAGTTTCTATGATTTTAGGACAGTATACATAGCAGACGCGAGCCTAGGCTTAGACGAAGTAGCTACTCAGGAATGTGAAAACTTAATTCGATCACGGGGAGTCACAACAGTCAATGCAGAAAATGTCCAATCCATGATCAGAGGAGAAGACAGGCCGCCTGAAATGATGATGCAGTCATCTATCAATTTCGCTCAGGCATTGAAGAAACTGAACTTAGAGCAAACTAAATTTAATGCTAAGAAAGAGCAGTTTAATTTAACAAACCAATCAAGTAATTAGTAAAAATTTTAGACTTGTCAAGTTAATTTCATTTAGAATAAAAATCTATTTTGATATTTTCAGTAAATACTTTTGTTAAGTTTTAATAATAGTTAATAAATAGAAATATTTAATATAAGTATTATTATGAATATTTTACTCAAGTATCAAAAAGCAGCCAAACTTTTCTTGCCCGTCAAATTTTGATGACCAAATATTGGAATCTACAATACTTATGTATGAAAGTTGACTCTCGGAAAATTTATCAAATGATAAATGTTGGGTTGTAGATTTTCGCAAGCGGAATAAAAAGCGTTTTTCACCAAGGCGAAAAAATTCATTTCCCAAAAATGACAGTAAAACAAAACAAGGAGGCTCGGTTAATGTGCGTTGGCACATAAGGTTCCGACCCCACTCATCCACATTTTTGGCATACACTCTAAAATTTTCTCGCGTGAGATCACATAAAAAATCATGTGCCAACACACGATTTTTCAGTTAAAAAGTGACACACGAGAAAATTGGAATTTACGTGATTTTTCGTGTGAAATCACACGAATCTCTCGGGTTGGCGTTCACGAAATTTCATGTGATTCACACGAGTTTTCACGTAATTTCTCATGTAGAATCACACGTTTTTTCATTGAGCCCACGTGATTTTTTGGGGGTTTTACAAACGAAAAATCGTGTATATTTACATAAAATTTTACACGATTTTTTGCGTAAAAATTACCGAAAAATCATGTGAAAAACCCCGAAAAATTATGTGGGCTCACACTAAAACTCGTGTGACTTTACATGAGAAATTACGTGAAAAATCGTGTGAATCACGTGACAACTCGTGAAGGCTAACCCGAGAGATTCGTGTGATTTCACCCGAAATATCATGTAAATTGCAATTTTTTCTTGTGTCACTTTTTAACTGAAAAATTGTGTGTTGGCACATGATTCTTTATGTGATCTCATATGACAAATCATGTACTGCTTTTTTACAAGTCTACGAAGCGAGGAACCCCCCAAAATCCAAGTAATTTTCAAAAAAAATGTGTATGAACCTAGATTGCCTCCAACGCAAATAACTCAGCAGAGTAAAAATGCTGCATTAAATTCATGAGATCAGTCATTACTAAGAAAGCAAGTCAAGACGAGCAGCAAAATCAAACAACAATAACAACAAACATTAATTACATCCAAAACTTTATGCCCTTTATAAAAAACAACTTACTAACAAGCTCAAAATAGCGTCGGATAAAACTGAAACTAAACAAAAGAACTTGTACTTCACTAGAGAACATATAAGACTACTCTATAAAAAATCTCGGTAACAAATAAACAAAAAAAAAGAAAAAAAACAGCAAAGAAAAAAAAATTGGCTTATATTTTTAAAAACAATTAATTTCAAAGTATGCAAAACCATTAGATGACAATTGAAAACATCCATTATGTTTAATATTACAAACACCTGTATATGAGTACATTAAGATCTGTCGTTTATCAATTTTTTATGCGGTTACAAAAAGAACAACAATTAGAGTCAACAAACAAAAAATCAATTAAAACTTGCGGGAAAACGCTGTCGAAGCCGTAAAGCCATATTTGGCCCCTCAAAATATGTTCAATTTAGCATTCCTCGAACGCCAAAAATGCGGTATAGGCCTTCTCAATAATGAGAACTGTAACAAGCAGACCAAAAAAAAGAGAAAAATGGCAAAATTAATTAACACTGTTTTTTTTCGAAAACAGTTTTTTTCAAAGTCGTGAAAGCCCAATATCTACAATTGAAGTAAATAAATAGTTTCGTCTAAACGTTCAAAGGTAGCGCTTGTGACCTGTAATTAGTCACATTTTGTCTTACGTCTAGAAAAAAAGACAAAAATCAAAAATTAGTTTTTCTGCAAAAAACCGGTGTCGAACCCACTAAATTCAAATTGGATTCTTTAAAAACAGTGAAATTTGTAAACTTGCACCCTCCCATGAAAACAATATTGTCATATGTGATCTGTAACTAACAATAGCAGGTAACAAATAGACAAAGAAGAACAAAACTGCGAAGTCAAACAACGTTAAAATGAGTTTTTCATTTTTGAAAACAATTGTTTTCAAAGTCATGAAAGCCATTAGCTATGTACTCAAATCAAAACAAAGGCACATTTATTTCTTTTTCAAATGACACTGAGATCTTTCATTATCCAGGTAATATCATACGACTCAAAAATACAAAGTAAAAACGACAGTTAAAGACAACTGTAAAAAATTCAGTTAAACTCTTCGAGAAGGGGTTGTCGAAGCCGTTAAAAAAATAATCAATGCCTTCCAACCCTTTTTTATAATTAAATGTGCCTTATTCGGAACGCCAATACTGTAATATGTGAACTCTCAAAAATTTGATAATGTAAAAAAAACGAGAAAAAAACGTGAAGAAGGGGCCAAAACCTAAAAATTAAAAAAGGATGTGAAATCTAGCAGTATCAAAGCCAGAAAACCAAAACTTAACGCGTAAAATCTAAAACAAATTTAATTCCATAAAAAGAAGAGGATGAAAAAACATTCATTCTTTGGTGATTCTAAGCTATACGTTGACCAAGTTAAGAGAAAAATATTGGCAAAGTTCAATAAGCCATTGTTTATTTAAAAAGCAAACATTTTTAAAAGTCGAAAGGACCATGATCTTTCGAGTAAAGAAAAAAGATACATTAATTCGGTATTGCTTGAAAATATACATTAAATTAGAAAAAAGATACATTAATTCGCGCTTTGCCGTGAATTGTTCTGTTCTTTAGTTAACAAAAAAAGCTCGATTTTTTTTTAAAAAAAGCCGACAGATTACAATCCGGAATGTTTTTCAAATGTAACAGATTGAGATTGGACCAAACCCAGCCCGCTATTGCTGTTGGTCCATTTAGAACAATCAAATTTTTGGAATAGTTTAGATCTAGATAATTTGTTAGTAAAAATTTCAAAACTACATGCTGCGTTTTTGATAATCATAGAGTAAAGATAACAAAAAACGGCAAAATTATGATTCTAGACTACTCTCAATGGAAGATGAAGTGAAACTAGCTCTCTTTTTAGTTTAAAAAGATTGTGTTTGTTGTTTTTGGGGTGTGTACTTCCGGCAAAGTCAATCAAAGTGGTCTAAAGAAGCTTATTTCGGGTAATTTTTGATGAAAAAGTCTGAATTTTGAAATACTTAGCCAGAATTTTTGACAAAAAATTAAATAAAATAGTCGACAACAGCTTGCTTGTCTTTAAAAATAAAATCAACTTTATTTTTTTAAAAATTATTAACAGCAAATTTTCCGGAAAATATGAATAAATTCAACGGATTTCACTCTATTTTCTCAAAAGTTTAAACCTCGGTAACTCCCTGTTAAAAACGAAAATCAAAAAATCGTTTTGATTCCATATTCTAAGCTCGACGAGCTTTCTTATGATACCAGTCTCAACTCTCTAAGATGAATAAATCGATCGGCCAAAATTGTCTTAACAAAAAAAATCCCAATTGAGTATATAGTTCATCCCCCCTCAAGAAGGGTCCGAACAAAAAAATGACATTTTACAGAAGAGATTAGAGACTTATAGGAGAAATCTGATTATCAGATCAAGACGGTAATTTGTTCTTGGGGATCTAAAAAGACTCAAAAATCAGCTGTATATATACCCCTTATCAGTGCGAGAAAGTCAAAATACAAAAACTACGCTAACGCAATATATTATAGTGGGGTTCTTAAGGGGTAAGCAAAATGGTTGCTCCTGCAAATTTCCTAGATTTCAGTCGCAAGGAACACAATAGATAGCATACATACAGTTCCACGTTTCTAAGAATTCCTTCACATTTCCGATGGTTTCATAATCATTCAATACGTGCAGGGAAAACTTTACATCGAATAATCTCACTCTTTTAATACTTATCTAGATTCATCAATTTGAACCAAATATTGATTCTACGCATCATTCATTGATGATTCATTGATATAAATTTTAATACTCTGAATCATTTTGCTTTTGTCTTAATAGTCTGGTAGGTTAAACTTTATCTAATAATTCCAACTAAGTTCAAAACTATAGTTTGATCGAAAGTCTAACACCCCCCACTCAGACTTGAGCTGATTGCGTAGAAGCAGAAGCTGTTCCCATTAACTGTTTTTACAACCGGCATGGGTACAACCGGATTTCGTAATGATGTCAACTGCCATTTTCTCATCTTCCGTCTTGTCCCAAATGAAGTGAAATATTATCTCGATGTGCTTGCTCCGCTTGTGAATGACTGGGTTTTGACACAATTGGATACAACTATGGTTGTACTTTCCAATTGCTATTGGATGTTTTTGTTGGATGCGGAGATCCTCCAGAATTAGTTTCAGATCCAATGCTTCTTGAACTGCTGCTGCAATGCACTGATAGTGCAACAGTATGACTCCGATAGAGCGCCACGTCTGTTGAGCTTGACGTAATAGCCCGTCGTTGATTTTGTGTCACTCATTCTTTCATATCACCAGACCAGTCTGCATCACTCCCCCCCACCAAAAAAAAATCATAAGTAGGCTCTTTTGTGCAAGTAATTTTTAAACCTTTTGAACCTTAGAGATGTCGCAGAATTCAATTTCCGCATTGCTAGTGTTAATTGGTAGTTGCATTCATGTGTCTGGGCAGAATGTTGACTGTGAACATAACATCTGGCCTCGTCTGTTTGGCCACATACAGGAGTGATCCAGCCTCGCTTCTGTAGCTCCTGTAATCCGCTTCGTCGTCTCCGTTCTGTGCTGTCTGAAAATTCAAATTCAAGTAAGCTTGAGTTCTTGCGGGTTGGCAATGATCCATTTGAAAACGCTCAAGCATTGCCTCTATGTAGCTTTCTTCCTCGACTGTGACTTTGCCTTCTTCTCGTCTGATTCTTAGACCCAGAAACCAGTTTAGTCTCCCTCTGTATTCTATGTGAAATGTTGCTTCGACTGCTTCGTTGACATCGGAGGTCACTGTCATGCTTCTTGATGCTACTACGATGTCGTCTTCCCAGACCAACATGAAGGTGTGACCCTCTGTCTCTGCTCTCCTGAACAAGCAGTGATCGTTCCTGCATCTGGTGAACCCCTGTCTCAGTAGGAAGTTTGCCAGCTCCTTGTACCAATGTTAGCAGCCTGTTTCAAACCATAAATTGAATTATTGAGTCGACATAATAACTTGCCTCTATCTGATCTTTGTTTTACAAAATCCCGTGCTTGTTCTAGATAAATTTGGAGTGTCTTGACCTCGTCCTTCACTGCTTGGTGCCACTTGTCCCAATCGTCACTTCGCTTGGTTTTGTAGACTGTTGTGGGTTCCACATAGTCATCCTAAAGTACAGCAAGATGAGAGAAGTCCTCTGTGTCACTGTCGACCAGTGATTCCGGGTGTCTGATACTCACTCTTGTTGGAGTAGATTCATCATCTTGTGCTGCTTGCTCGCCATCTGAAGCATCTCATGTCGTTGTCGTTTCTTTCTTTCACGCTATCTGCGTAATGCCACTCCTCTTTTATTGCAGTAGATGTACCCTGTTTCTCTTTCCTGCCATAGTCTTGATGACCGTAATCTGGGTGCCAAATTCCCAGTTGCTGTAGCCCCTCATCTAGTAGGTCGGTTTCTCTGTGTTGTCAGGGATTGAGCCCACTTCGGACTCCATAATGATCATATCTCGAACTGTCACAACCTTGCGTGTGTTGGGTACGGTATGTACACCAGGTATCCGTTGTCTCCTTCAGTGTAACCCACATACTTTCTTTCTAGTGCCTTGGGTTCAAATTTGTCTCTGTCCCTCTTCCACATGGAGACTGTTAAACCAAAAACAGATAATTTACTAATTCAAAGATCAGTTTTTATACCTCGCGTCAGCTCTGCTGGGCATTTTTCTCGTTTCAAAACCAAGTTCCTTATCCTTGTTGCGAGGAGAATTGCTACTCCCTACATCATCTTGAAAAGTTCTGAGTCAATGAGCAAGCGTCTTTCCGTCTCCAGCAGTGTCCTGTTGTACCTCTCAGCTAACCGATCCTGTTGTGGGGTTTCTGGTAGTTCTTCTCCTGTATAATGTGGACATCAAAGCAGTACATCATGATCTGCAATGAAAAAAACCGCTTCATATTGTCTTGCCTCAGCTTCTTAGGCGTCACAATGAGAACAAATTTCTCCAGGCGGTCCAGTGCTTCACTTTTTGCCCTGAGCAAATCCACAAACACAAACTTCGTGTGCTGGTCTGCAAAGACAATACAGCACCACAATTCTGACAGTGACTCTACCCTGAAAAGTAAATCACGTCTGTGAATAACCTCTCCAGCTTCTTTTCTGCTTGGGTCTCCGCCACTCTTGGTACAGGAGTTTTTGTAATTCTGGCTAATGCGCACACATTGCAAACATCATCGAGTTCCCCTGTCTGCGGTGCGTTCCTGACAACATCCGCTTGATTTCAATGGCCCAGTAGTCTGTGTCACTTCCTTGCATTGCCAAGTTTCCCTTTGCTGGAACTCATCTTGAATTCAAGAACGCTGCAGGGTAAGTAAAACAAATTATTGTCGTTTTAGTTTTAGCCGAGTTCCCTTCCTGAGTTTCATACAGCTATTTCATTTCTCAAAAGTGAAGCTATGTCCCCACTCCGTGCTTCTTGAGACAGATAGGAAGATGAAGAAGAGTCAGGCACACACGAAACATTCTTGAGTTCGTATTGGAATTCCCTTTGTTTAAGATTATGCTGATCTTCACACAGCCTCTACCCACCACTTTGGAAGCTCTGTTGGCATTTCTGACCACTGATTGAATGGGAACAAAGTCCAGGAACTCTTCGATGTTTGTCACTATGTGATCTCGACAACCACTGTCAACTAGCTAGCCTGCTGTCTTCGACTGGGTAGCAGCTGCCCAGTATTCCTCCCGAATTGTTTTCAACTAAGTAGTAAAAATTAATTTCTCAAAAATGAGCATATAAAAAGGCTATTTTACAGTAGAATTTAGCGATTTAGAGGAGAGATCCAATTAATACATCAAGACAGTGATTTGATTTTGGGATAAAAAGCTCAAAAATTAGCTGTTAATATACCCATTATTAGTGCGAGAAAGTCAGGGTACAAAAGTAACCTTAGCACAATGATTTATAGCGGGGGTCACTAAGACCAACCAGAATAAAATTTTGATGGAGTTATCTCTTTTAAAAGCTGCGGAAGGATAGCGAGACTATGATTAGAGTCGTTATTGGTTTTACTCCTGGAAGAGGAGCTATAGCCTTGTTCAGTTTTTAAATCAATGAAGTGTTACTTCAGCAGGATGTAAAAGTCAATACGTCCGGATGTGAAAATGCTTTGGTAAATCTGTTATAAAAGTTTAAAAAAAGATAAAATAGATTAACTTTTTTGATGCTTTATTCTGAGGGAAAGCACAAAAAAGCATAAAAGTTTTTTCTGAGAGAACGAAACTTTTCGTTCATATGTGGCATTCAAAGCAGCTTTTTTGAATTTTTATTTAAGACTTATCAACCCAAACGTCTCTTCCGACGTAGAACAGAAAACACTAACAAACATTTGTACGTTTAGGTGCGTATTTGATCATTTTTTTGATATATCAGACTTTAAATTGCGATTTTTAACTACTTGTTTTTTTTTCGATGATTTTGTCGTTTAGCAACTTTTCAGTGTTTTTTGATGATTTTGTCGTTTAGCGACTTTTTGTCGTTTAGCAACTGTTATCTTTTTTTGCATTATGCAAGTTTTTCATGAAAAAGGTTAACAGACAATGAATTTTTTTCTGCGTTTCTTCGCCCATGTTGATTTTTGCTTCGAGTCAGTTCTTGCTTCTTCCGACAGTTTCATGTTGAACTCGTCGTCTATCTGGAGGTTTGTTACTATCAATTGGTCTGAAGCCAACAGGTTTTCTATGGCTTCTAACTCTAAATAACTGATTTTGTGTAAAAAGTCATTTCTACTGCATGTTTTATGGATATTTTGGTCGCACTCATTGACTAAATATATGTTAACAATGTAATTTGAAGTTCAAAAGCGGATGTCATCCAACCTATTCTTCAAATTTTGCGGCCCTTTTCACAGAAATGCAATGAAAGCAGAACTTTTCTTGTGCGCTTAAACTACATGACTTATTGCAGCTATTATATTGAACGTTGCTATCACTTCGGTCGAAAAACTATCTACTAACAATCAAGTGCCAGGTTTCTTCAAGATTTGCCTTTTCAATCCGTCATTGCCTTTCGACTTTAACCTCGTTATAAGAGGTGCGTCAAAGAGCTCGATAGCAGACGTCAGCTCAAAGCAATGTCTTTATGGACAGAAAATAAGTGAGATCTACCCGATAGAAATTTGTGCGAAAAAAGAGGAAGCGAAAATCATAACTATTTTCACGAAATGACTTTTATTAGTAAATTTGTTCATTAAAAGCTTCTTCTAAAAACTACAACTAACAAAAATAATTTATTCATGAGAATTTATCTTAAACTAACTTGAATTGTTTTTTATATATCAACATTTGTACAAGATTAGTAATATAAACAATTTGCAACTTTAAACAATTTATTTTGCAAAAAAACTTTTATAACAATTCATCGCAATGCAAAACTGAGTTATTCTCTATTCCAAAATCAATTAAACTTAAAGCCAGCTTATTGCCTGAAATTCTTTTAGCTGGAACATCGCTAGTAATAAACTCCGGCTCTTTAAAACGTTTCTTTTTCTGGATCATGGTCAAAATCTGGTTAAATGTGGCCGAAGATTTAACTGTCAAAATTTCTCTAGCGGAATTTGGCATCTTTATACAGAGTTTTATGATTTCGTTCGTAGTTGTGATATTCTTCGAAGTTTTTTGAACTGTTACAGTTTCATTTTGAGCCAAAGTTGAGCTGCTTTGTGGTGTTCTTAGCTCAAACTTAGTCTGGGCATGTGCTATATTTGGATTCTGAAGCACGCTTAGATGTCGGTTGTCGCCTCCCGCGATTGCAGGCCGAGATCTGTCGGCGAGAGCACTTGGCTTTGAATTGAAGGACATTGTTGTTGGTTTGCTGGAAGACTTGATTGACTTGCCATGGCCAGGCATGGGAAGCTGAAACACATAAGGAAGCTCCAGTAGTGATGATTGGTGGTGGTGGGAGGGAGGGAGGGGGGGACACGTTTCTACCTTCATTTGAACCCATAAATACAGCTAAAGTAGCAGAGTAGAGTAATCCGATCGCATAATCGCTAAATAGTTCGCGCAGGACAATACCCAAATTTTAAGGGTATTCCCCTTTTTCACATCAATTATTTCACCCCTCCATCAGCGCACCCCATTTTCATTCATTTTATAACTGGTAAAATCGACAAAAAATAAGTGAAACGTAGCGTCTGGGGAAATGATTTGGGGTAAAAACGAGGCTATAAGGTTAAGATACGATGTAAAAGTTGAATGCTAGAAAATCACAAGGCGAAATATAAAAATTAATTTTTGAGCGCTAATCTTTTTTTTATTGTGATGGATACAAATTCCAACGCGGCAAGGAAATATTGCAGTGGTTGACAGTGGCAGCAAACATTGTTTGATTAATAGTCCTCAAAGTTCAGGAAAAATGGCAGGTAACCAAAAAAAGACCGATAACGAGAGTACGCAAACTTTTTAATTTAAATGCTGATTTAGATATTTCTATATTTCGAAAAAGCAGTTAATCATATTTGATGAATCAGAAATTAGCTGATCTTAGGGACAATTATCTAATGGATAATCATAACTTTTCAAGTCAGTCTTAGGAGGTGTAAAAAGTTCCCTTAGGCTTTTCATTTTGTTCAAGGTTCATGTCAGATAAAACTCGACAATTTTCGGTACAATTCATTGTCTCCCCAGCATTGTATGTACAAATTTATTGCATAAGTTGCGAACGTCTGATTGTTGAAACAACGCTTTTATAATCAAGAGGTTAATTTTAAATACACCTATCATAACAATTATAACAGGCAGTCAAACAATTTTCAGACCATAATACAATTGCCTTCAGGTTGTATATTTTCTTTTCATTAAGTTCGAAAATAATTTCACCGTTTAAGCTAAATTTATTTAACACCAAAGAGTCAAATTTGAAAATCTAGAGGTTCTTAACAAAGAAGAACAATTTTTACAACAAAAATACAACAGACAAACAAGAAAAGGAATTTTGTGGTAAACATACATCAAAATACAAAAATTTTGCTCACACGTTAGTGACTCATGAGAAAATGCAGCACCACACCCATAATATTGTCGGGATCGTCAAACTGGGATTGAGGATAAATGATGGCTACCAAAATGTTGGATACAGGTTCTACTACTTTTTGGCCCTTCCTTGTCATTTAACCCCGCATATCTTAACCCCGGATCATATAAACCTCTCTGTCATTTAACGTTCTATCATTTCGCCCCTCTATCATTTCATCCCACCAATTAGCCAACCAGTCAATATGTCTTGATTAAGCTGATAACTTCATTCCATGTTCGTTTGTGATTGCTTCACAACAAGTGCCACGGGCCGCTGAGGCATGGCCATGACCCGCGAGGCATGCGCAATTGATTATTTCAGGAATTTAATAGCCCTAAGTTTAAAAAATTAAAACCGTAGTGAAAGGATAGAGGGGTTGAATGATTGAGGGGTGAACAAATCGTGTTGAAATGATAGGGGGTTAAATATTTAGGGAAAAAAAGCGGGACACCATGGAAACAGTATACTAGACCGATTTAGTCAACGAATCAATTTTATTTTATCCCTCTATACTGTCGGTGGTATAACTTGAATTAAACTGCAAAACTAAGAACATCTTGCAACTGCATCAAAAAACGTATCAAAGCGTCCACATTTTTTTCCTCAATTTTGACTTGGCTATGGCAGAATATAATTAAGTATTTCTTAAAAAATTATCTCATTTTCCAAGAAAAAATAAAAGGTAAAATAACATAGCGTTAATATTATCCGTTACATCCGTTAACTAAGAGCATTTCTTGCAACTGCATCAAAAAACGTATCAAAGCATTCACATTTTGTTTTAATTTTAACGTTGCTATGGCAGAATATATTTAAATATTTCCAAAACATAACCGAATATGGTCGGGCGAATTGCTCTCAAACGTCCGGCGAGCGGTTGGCTTCGTCAGTAGCTAGCCACGGTGAGGCTAGCTTTAGCTTGATTCGATTCTGAAACTTTTAGTTTTCTAGCCTTGTGAGTAAATAAATAAAAACTGATATTTTGAAAATTTGCAAAATATTGCCAAATTTAAAAGAAAAGCTTCCAGATTTTGCAGTAAAAATTCAAAACTATTTATTGTCTCTGCAGTTATGTCAAGCAACCCATCTGCAAGACTTGAAAAGCTTCGTTGGCCAATAGATTATTTTTGTATAATTTTTGAATATTTTTGAACTCAGAAAAGAACAAAAATATTCAGAAATATTGAAAACAATCGCATGCATATTTTAGAAAAATCTTGCTGAAATTAGAGATAAGAAAATCTTCGAAACCATTTCATTGCCTCAAGAGACTATCCAATATCCCTATTTCAAGCTTTAAAAAGTTTCACTGGCTCATAAAGATCCATAAACTTGGAACTTGATATTTTTCGGAAAATCTAATAAATTAAAGTTTACCTAAAAATTGCTAAAACTGGAGTCATTAAAATATTGATATCCATTCCATTAATTCTAGAAACTATGCAAGAGCTTATCATTAAACCTTGGAGGAGGTCACTAGGACACTGGTGCCGGAAAAAATTATAAAAAAGTCAAGACTCAAAAAACTTAAAATTGAAAATATTTTTTAAAAATTGCTGATATTTAAATCTTGACCAACATTCCATTACATCTAGAAGCTATATAGTAGCCTATAATCAAACCCTAGAGGAGGTTATAAGGCTCTTGAAGCTGGAAAAAAACGACAAAGAAAATTGAAAACCAGAAAATTGCAAGTTGCGTACAAAAAACCGCTAAAATTTGTGATAATAAAAGTTGAAAATTAATCCATGTTCAAAAATTTTTTAGTAACTTATTAAGAAAGCCTAACGGAGATTTTCTGTTGGGCTGAAAAACCTGAAAAATGACAAACGTCAAAAAATGAAAAAAGTTGCAAAAAGTGTTAAAATTTTGAAAAACATTCCATTACATTTAGAAACTATGTAGTTATCTATTGTCAAACCCGAGATGATGTTCCTTGGCTCGAGGCTGAATAAAACTAAAAACCGCAAAAATTTTCAAAAAACCTGAAAATGCAAGTTTTATAAAAAAAATGCTTAAATTTGTCATATTAAAAAATTGAAATCTATTCCGTGGCAAATAAATTTTTTTCAGTAACTAATTATCAACCCTTAAGGACGTCTTCTGGCCCGTGCGTTTGGAAAGACGTGAAAAGTAAAAAAATGAATGTCAAAGAAATTGAAAATTGCATCAGACGAAAAATCGGTCAAGCGAAGAATCGCATAAAAAAAAGACCGACGGGACTAATATAATTGCTACAAACTTTGTTTGAGAGCAATTATTAAATTATCTCATTTTCCACGAAATAATAAAACGTAGAATATCTCCGTTAATGAAAAAACGCGTGTCGTGAAGAGAAAAATTGATCAGTATGAAAACTTGAAGCTACATTTTCCAATGCCACTTACGCAATCCGTCTGCAACCGAAGATGGAATTCTGCTGCGCACAAGCACAACCACCCAAAACTATTGAATTATTGCAAATAAAGATTTTTTTGCACTTATAGTTCCAATTTTATACTGTTTTCTTAAGTTGCCATATAAGATTCAGTAATTTTTTTGAATGTCAATAAATCAACTATATTATTAATTTTGCGATATCGATAAGGTATCTTAGGTATCTACTATTCCCTTAAGCAACAAGGTTATTTGAAGCGTGAAAGGGTGAAAAACATGGGCAAAACAATCCTTTCTTTCCCTTGAGAAATGAAAATACGACTTCTCTTCAATGAGCGATTCAGTTTAACAAGAGCCCTTACGTGGCACCATTTTGGTTTCTCAAAATTTAGAAATCGATCAGACAAAACTGTACTTCCTAGCCCGTCCTCCTCTTTCCCCCTCCCAAAAAACATTAAGGATTGGAACGATCCATGTTAATATAAGAACCTTGAGAAATAAGATGACATGAAATTTGACTGCTTTAGGTTCAGTATATCAGATCTAAGCAAACTCTTCATAATATGACGAATTCTGCCTGTTGGACTAGACCAACTATTGACAACTTTATTACCAATGTTCAAGGCCAATCATCAACATCAAAGCAGACATAACACAGATCCCGTTAAGTGACTCTGATGATAAATAATTCATCTCAAGTTTTGTTGCATGAAATTAAACAATTAGAGCCATGAAAGCTTTGATCCACAATTTACCACTTTACCAACGATAAGTGTGTTCGCTTTCGATAAAACCCTCAAGACGCCGAGAAATACTTCAAAAACAAACGGCACTTTGATATATTCAGCACATATATACTAGGTTGCGGATGTACACAAAGTAGTCACCTTATACAAAGAACAAACTAACTCAGATGCAGTAGCAATCAAGAACACTAAAGCAGATTGGTAGCAATTTGTCAACTAAGCTCTACTCGCGCGATTAAAGAGTATTTCCAATTGTAAACCGGTAAAATTATAGCCTCCAATTATTATACGTTCACAGGGTGTCAGGACAGAACACCCAATATGCCAAAATACCCAAACTTTAGACAACAATTTCACCCTACTGCTAAAATTATCAAAAACTATTAGCATAATTTATTTATAGTGTATATTCACCTAGTCGCGTGTTGGCCCAAGGTGGTCGTTTTCTGTGTCATTGGTGTATCCTTGAAAGCGATACTATTTCCGATCATTTTATGGTGACAAAAGTGGGAAAGGGAAGAGGATAGCGCCCTTTGGGCGCTGCCAGCTGCCATTAAGTTATATTTGTAGAAACTCTATGCAGGATTTCTTCCATTTTTTCCAATATACCTCTCAAGAATGATCAAAGTTAGAGTTCAAGATCTACCTTTTGTTTTGTTGCGGGGCATGATTTGTTGCGAGCCCCACATGCAAGCCCGATTATTTTGAGCAGAAAGATATTAAGCATTCTTTTAAAATTCTTTCCCCAGAATGCAATACGACTCACATTGGCCCACAATGCAATATGACTCACTTCTAGCTAGTTTTTGGAAGTAAAGAAAAAACAATTTGGAGGTACAGAAAATCTTAAATTTTGAACAATACAAGGAGGCTCGGCAATGTGCGATCGCATATAAGGTTCAGACCCCGCTCATCCACAATTTTGGCATAATTGTCTACCAAATGAGGAACAGGCAGAAAAATCCAAAAATTCAAGTATTTTTCAAAAAAAAATGGTGTATGAACGAAAAGATAGCCTCCAAAGCAAATAACTCAGTGTAGTAAAAATGATGCATTAGATTGATGAGATATGCCAAAATTAAGAAAGCGAGTCAAGACGAACAGCAAAATCAAACAAAAACAAACATTATTTACATTTAAAAATTTATGTCCGTTTTTAAAAACAAAATTTAATAACAAGTCAAAATAGCGTCAGATAAAACTGAAACTAAACAAAATAACTTGTAATTCACCATGAAAGAAATGGGACGAGTCCATAATAGGGTTTGGTAACAATTAGACAATAAAGAACATAAACATTAAAGTTGAAAAATTAGGTTCCCAATTACCAATGCTTCTATAGAAAGGAATTAAGAACTGTCGGTATTCAATTTTCTATGCGGTTACAAAAAGAACAACAAATAGACAATAAACAAGAAATCAATTAAAACTTGCCAGAAAACACTTTCGGAGCCTTAAAGCCATACCTTGGCCCTCAAAATATGTTTGATTGCACCTTCTTCGAACATCGATATTGTATTATGCGACCTTTCATTGATGAAACTAGGTAACAAGTAGACAACAAAGAAAAAAGGCGAAGTTAGGTAATACTTAATTTTTTTTCGAACAAAAAAATATTTCCAAAGGCATGAAAGCCATTAATTACAAAATACATTAATTAAATAGGTTCCTTTATTCTTCCAAAAGAAGCCCCTGGACTTGCACTTATCTAGAATATGTCTTACATCTACAAAAAGAAAGTCAAATATGACAAAAATCAAAAATTAATTTATTTTTTGTGAAAAACGCGTGTCCAAGCCAGTAAATTCATAACGAATTCTTTAAAAACAATAGATTTGCGACAAAAATCCCTTTTGACACTTTTCCATGGCAAGAACAATGTCATATTCGGACTGTAATTAACGAGACTAGGTAACAAACAGACAATAAAAGGAACCAAAATTGCGAAGTTAAAGTGTTTTTTTTTTATTTTGGAAAACAATTGTTTCAAAGTCATGAAAGCCATCAGCTATCATCTAATATCGGAATATCGGCTCATCTATTCTTCCAAGAAAACCAATGAAACCGGGTCATTAATCGGGAAATTTCAAACGACTAAAAAGACAAAGTAAAAACGACAGTTAGACAAAATTAAGAAAATCAAAAATTCGAGAAAGTAGTGTCGAAGCCCTATAAAACCATCATCTATATCTTTGAGGATATTTATTTTTATCAATTGTGCCTGATTTTGAACGCCAATAATGTGATATATGAACCATCAATTAAGTGAAAAGGTGACAAATGTAGAAAACATGAAAAATGGGCAAATACCTAAAAATAAAAAAAAATGTAAAATCTAGTAGTATCACAGCCATAAAACCATAACTTAAGGCATAAAACCTCAATGAAGAATGAATTTCAATTTATTAGAAAAAAGAAGCATTCTTTAATTGCTGACACTACGCTAAAAGTTGACCAAATTAAAAGGAAAATGTAGGCAAAGTTCAATAAGCCAGTTTTTATTTAAAAATCAAATATTTTCAAAATTCAAAACGACCATAAGTTTTCAAGCAATTAACTACATAAATTAATTTGGAGCTAATTTGGAAGCCAATTGAACCCATCATTAGTGAGCTTTGATTTGAAACGTTCTGTTATTTAAATAATATAAAAAAGATCGATTTTTTTTAAAACAGACCGACTGATTACAAACCGAATTATTTTTGGATTGTAACAGTCAAAGATTGGTCCACAACCAGCCCTACTGATGCTGTTCGTCCATTAAGAACACTTAATTTTTCGAATAACATAGTTATTGATATTTTGTTAGCTAAAAATCAAAAATACGCGCTGCTTTTTTGATAATAAACAAATAAAGTTAGCAAAAAACGGCAAAGTTTCAATTACAGAGCACTCGCAACGGAAGTTGAAGTAGAAATAACCCCTTTTTGAGTCTACAAAGATTGTGTTAGTTGTTGTTGGGTGTGCACTTCATGCAAATTTAATCAAAGTAAACTAAAGAAACTTATTTCGTGCTGTTTTTGATGAAAAAGTCTGAATTTTGTGAAATATTTAGCCCGAATTTTTGACATAATTAAATAAAAAAAGCCGACAATATTTTTTGTCTTCAAAAATAAAAACAACAAGACTTTCTTGAAAATTTTTAACAAGTTTTACCGAAAAATGTGAATAAAATCAACGGAATTCACTCTATTTCCTCAAAAGTTTAAACCTCGATATCTCCCTGTAAAAAACAAAAATCAAAAAACTCTTTTTAATTGCACATTCTACGCTGGACAAGCTTTCTAATGATGAATATGACAAGCTCTCTACGATGAATATATCGATCGGCCAAAATTGTCTGAACAAAAAAAGCACATTTGAGTATATAGCTTCTTCTTCTTCTTCTTCTTCTTCAGGATCCGTGTAGCTCCTCCCGGGCTAATATGGATAAATCCCCGCGTGTTTCACCAATTTGATTAGGTTCCTTGGGTTATTGATAAAGTGGTCTTTTGGCTCCTCGTTTCCCATCATCCGATGTCGTAGGCTCGCCCCTCGTTGACAAACCTTCATGACGTGTTCAGCAGTGTGGGGTTCGTCGCAGTCAGGGCAACGGTCCGATTCTGTCGCCCCAAATCTTCTGAGGGTTGCCCTGTCTAGCAGGCTGTGGCCTGACATGAGTTGGTTCCATATGGTTTGGTCTCTTCTCCTGTCAAGCTTCCTCGCTTTGAAGATCCTGGCTGCACCTGCGTAGAACTTCAGAGTTTCCCTCCTTGCGTCCAATTTGATAGCGGTCGTCGCCGTTTGAAGAGTGATTGGCCTCTTTTCTGGTTCCAGTGTTGTGGCGGCATTTGCTACTCGGTCGGCCTCTTCGTTGCCTTGTACTCCACAGTGCGAAGGGATCCAAACTATCTGGGTTCCAGGGCATACGGCTAACTTGCTCCAGATTTGTCTACCTAAACTGCACCTTTGTTTTTCCGGTCCTTCTTCCAAACGTTCCACTGCTGATAGTGAGTCGGTGAGTATCCTGACCGTTTGTGGTGTCCAGTTGCGCTGAAGATGTTCTAGGGTCATGTTGATTGCTGTCATCTCGGCCGTGAAGGAGGAGCAGAATAATCCTGCGCTTGTCTTCAATTGAGTATATAGCTCCTCCTCCTCCTCCCCCCCCCCAAGAGGGGTCCAAGCTAAAAGTTTCGAGAAATTTGCATCTTTGAAACTTGATATGAAGCCATCACATATTGAACTTGTGCATATATTGGCTAGAAAACGCCGTTAATACCTCAGGAGCGTCTTACAGATAAATTTGTTTATGAAGTAAAATGCGAAGCAAATGAACTATTTCTGAGAGAAATAAAATATTTCCAATATTTGAAACTGGCCTAAAGTTTTGCATTTCTCAAAAAATGAAAAATGTTACCGTAAACGCAGGCGTCACAATGCTGAATTTAATCACAAAATACGCATCAAATATCTGCCACAAGATTCTGAATCAAGAGGCAAATCCAGAATCTCACCTTTGGTTTCATTGGTGGAGGTCGTCCGTCCTTCCTTGTAATATCAGCAACTGAGCTACTCGAACCAATCATCGGTCCACTTATTGTATGCAAATCCGCTCCAAAAGTGGCATTTCTGCTTCCACCAACACCACTGGACCCTCCGGTTGAGCTAATCGGAGGAAGAGCGTTGAAGGGTGACATCCGACCACGAAGATTTTCTCCGGGCTGGTTCTGTTTTTTAGATGCCGAGGAATAGGACGCCATGCTGACGATTTTCTGGGATTTCCACCGTCTCAAATCCTTTTACCGAAAGTTTCTGCTCAAACAGACCAGCTATCAAACAGCGCCGATGTCGATTATGTATTTCATGGCATTAGCTCATTGCTAGGTCTGGAAAAAAAACAATCGTGATGACCAATTTCATCTTTGAACTTCTAAAATCATTAAGGTCATTCCCTTTTGTTTCACTTTATACTTAAGACATTATTCTACATAAACTAATTTGCGGCAACTGTTTCTTCCTCTAGTTCAGTTCCTCTAATTCGAGCTCAAAAGCTCCAACGGGTACCATTAAAAAATCGGCGCCATATATTTTCTCTTAGAAACATAAATCGCCTAACGTCGGTCGGACAAATTGCCATCAAACGACAGGCGGCGCATTTTAATTCCGAGGGGGCTGTAACCTAGATACGCCTTTATGGGTAATTAGGGGTTCGAAAATTTGAACTTCAGCGTAATAGACTCAAGCACTATCTTCTGGTCTCTCAAGCCCTAGTGACAGCTCATTGCATAAACAATTTTGCTTTAGCAATGAAATTTCTGAATAATAGCAATTTAGGTCACGCAAAAATCAGGAAGTCAAACGTGAAAAAGTCACTCGAGAAGTGAAATCGCACGACTGTTCTAGGACAAATGCGCAAAAACGGTGAAGCAAAAATTCTTCATGAAAAAAGAAACAAACGTTTTCAATAATTGCTTCAAACTCCGTTCGAGAGCAATTAAAAATTAACCATCTGTATCTGTCCAACTTTTTGAGTCTTGGGTCAATCAGGACAAACTTTTTTCGACTGTAACCGGATATGCTTAGCAAAAAGTTTGATTTTCAATCAAGGTTAACCCGGTGAGCTATTCTTCACGCCTTTGATAAGGTACCAGAGGTTAACCGTGAAGATTGCAAAAACGTCGAATAGGCAATGCAGTTTGCAAATAAAAATTTATGCAAAGTGCCTTTTTAGCAGGTTTTGTTATCCGTAATAACCATATTCTTAAAAATATTTTTCCAACATTTACAACTTTTTTCGACTTTGGTCCATGACAAGCATTTTTGTTCGACCGTCACGATATTTCTAGAAAGAAGCCGATCTTCAATCATGATTTTTATGCTCCAACCTCCAACTTTTCTTCAAGCCTTCAGATAAGCTACAAAGAATAGGCGATGTAAGTTGAAAAAAAAAAACAGCTAAAGTTGGACAAAGTGCTCTCAGAACAACAGACGGGGCTGGATAAAATTCTAGCGTGCTTTATCGTGGCGTGATAGTACCTGTGCCTGTTAAGATGTCCTTAGAGCTTTCTTGAGACCAATAGTGAGATTTAGAAGGAAAAAAAACTTCGACGCACTTTTACACTTCTAGCAGTAAACTGCCACGATTCACGTTAGTGGCTTAAATTTGGTAGATCAATTTCAATCATGCAAAAATCGAAAAATCAAGGGCGAAAATCTCACTCGGAATGTAAAACCATTAAATAAAATCGAGCCAAAGAATAAAAAACGTCAAAAACTTTTTTTTAAAAAAACACAGACGATTAAAATAATTGCTACAAACTTCGTTAAACTAATCTTGCCTTTTAGAAAAGTGAATGAAACAAGGCGACTCGGTAATGTGCGATCGCACATAAGGTTCCGACCCCGCTCATCCACAATTTTGGCTTGATTGTTTACCAAATGAGGAACATAGAAAAACCCAAAAGTTCAAGTATTTTCAAAAAAGTTGGTGTATGAACGAAAAGAAAGTCTCCAAAGCAAATAACTGTGGTGGAACAAAAATGACGTATTAGATTGCTGCAAATATTAAGAAAGCGAGTCAAGACGCACAGCAAAATCAAATAACAGCAACAACAAAAATTAATTACATCAAAAACTTCATGTCCGTTTTAAAAAACAAAACTTAATAACAAAGTCAAAATACCGTCAAATAAAACAGACATTATACGAAATAACTTGCATTTCAACAGAAAAGATAAGGGAGTAGTCAATAAAAAGGCATGGTAGCAATTAGACAATAAAGAACAAAAACAGTAAAGTTGAAAAATTCGCTTATTTCTTTAAAACAATTAATTTTGAAACAATGAAAACCATTAGAAATCAAATAAAATATCCCATAGGTTTACGATTACCAATTCTTCCATAAAAGGAATTAAGAGCTGCCGGTATTCAATTTTTCACGAGGTTACAAAAAGAACATATAGACAACAAACAAAAAATCAAATAAAACTTGGCAGAAAACGCTTTTGAAACCATAAAGCCATACTATGGCCATCAAAATGTGTTCAATTTCACTTTCTTCAACCACCGACAATATAATATGTGACCTCTCATTAATGAAGCAAGGTAACAAGTAGACAAAAATGGAAAACATGCAAAAACAAGTGACACTTTAAATTTTTTTCGAAAAAAAAATATTTCCAAAGACATGAACGCCATTAATTACAGAAAAAAATTAATTAGGTTCGTATAATCTTCCAAAAAGAGCCCATGAGAATTGCAATTATCAAGAATATGTCTTATGTCTACAAAAAGAACGTCAAACATTACAAAAACCAAAAATCAATAGACCTTTTTTTTCGTGTCGAAGACAGTAAAGTAAATGAATTCTTCAAAACATTAGATTGCGCGACACTACTCCTCTTTTGAAACCTTCCTTTGGCAACAATAATGTCATAATTGGCCCGTAATTAACGAGACTAGATAACAACCAGACAATAAAAGGAACATAATTGCGAAAAAGTAATTTTTTTAATTTGGAAAACAATCTTTTCAGAGTCATGAAAGCTATTAGCTATCAACTAAAAGCAGAATATCGTCTCACCTGTTCTTCCATGAAAAAGCAAAGAAAGCGGATCATTGTAGAGTAAAATTTCATGCGATTAAAAAGAGAAAGTAAAAACGACAGTTAAAGACAATTTAAAAAAAATCAATTAAATTCTTCGAGAAAGTAGTGTCGAAGCCGTCAAATTCACAATCTATATCTTCAAGCATTTTAATAATACCAATTAAACCTTATTTTGAAAGCCAATAATGTGATATTTGAACTGTCAATAACGTGATAATGTGACAAAACTAGAAAACGTGAAAAATGGGCAAATACCAAAAAACTTAGAAAATTTGAAATTAAGTTGTATCAAAGCCAGTAGACATAACTAAGGGGTAAAACCACAAAAAAGATTGAATTTAATTTCAATAGAAAGAAGAAGCATTCTTTCATTGCGGACAATAAGCTACACGTTGACCAAAGAAAGATAGAAATAGAGGCAAAAGTTCAATAAGTCATTTATTTGAAAATCAAATACTTTTAAAAGTCAAAACGATCATAAGCTTTCAAGTAATCAACTAGATACAAAACTGTGGAGCTAATTAGGAACCCAGAACCGAATTGGAACTATCATTAGTTAGCTTTTTTTGAAAGGTTCTGTTATTTAATTATTGTAGAAGAGATCGAATTTTCTTTATAAAAAAGGCCGACTGTTTACAATCCGAATTATTTTTGGATTATACCAGTCGAAGATTGGTCCAAAACCAGCCCTGCTAATGCTGTTTGTTCTTTAAGATCATTTAATTATTCGAATGCTACAGATATTGATTTTTTGTTAGTTAAAAAATCAAAAATAAATTCTGCGTTTTTGATAATCAAAAATAAATTTAGCAAAAAAACGACGAAGTTTTAATTACAGAGGAATTTGATGTAACAACCCCCCTTTTGAGTCTACAAAAATTGTTTTAGTGGTCCGTGGGTCTGTACTTCCTGTAAATTGAATCAAAATGGACTAAAGGAAATTATTTCGTGCTGTTTTTGAAGAAGTCTTAATTTTGAAATATTTAGCCAGAATTTTTGACAAAAATAATAATAAAAATAGCCTACAATATTCTTTTGATTTTTTTTTGTTTTTACAAATAAAAATCAACAACACTTTCAAAAAAAAATTGACAAAATTTAACAAAATTGCCGAAGTTTTGTTCAAAAATTCCGGAAAAAGTGAAAATCTCGCCAGAATTCACACTATTTTCTCAAAATTGAAACCTCGATAACTCCCTATAAAAAACGGAAATTAAAACAATCTTTTTATTTCCATATTCTACGCTTGACAAGCTTTCTAATGATACCAGTCTCAACTCTTCAGGATGAATATATTGATCGGCCAAAATTGACTGATCAAAAAAAAACCCGTTTGAGTATATAGTTCCTTCCCCCTCAAGAGGGGTCGGAACAATAATCGTTACGAGCTTCAATGCTCATCAACCTTCTTTACTATATAGGAACATGACTATTTTCAAACACGGCTAACAATACGTATCTGTGATAATTAGATTTATTTTTAGAACAGATTTTGTTTGATGTTTAGCGAGTTGGAACAAGGCTCTTCTTCTTGTTCAATTTCTTACTATATTTTCAAAACGTGTTTTCCTTTTTTGCGTCAATGAATTGCACCTTATGTCAAATGTAGTTTGTATTATAAGCTAAAAATTGGTACATGCTCCAATCTCTAATTATTAAGAACCTCCAGGCAGCTAAGATTGAAAGCGAAAAGTCTTCGTGCTTTTAATTTCATAAACCAATATACAACAAGATATCAAATTGTTATTAGCAAATATCTTTTTGAAAGCTATTTAAATATTGAAAGGTTTTGGCGGTGACATAATTCAAGTAATAGATATACCACGCGTAGCATGATATTAATGATTGACTCAAACGGGGGCAAGCCGGGCTGGGCCCGATACCTTTTATTGCTACCAGAAATACATTACAAATCAAAAATAGCACCAATTTGCAATTGAGTAACATTAATCATGAAAAAAAGCGCAACTACCATGAAAACATTCGTCTCAAATTATGAAACACTACTTCGTTTAAAATATTGTGTTTTATATACAATTCAATACATATTAAATATCTTTATTAAATGAAAGGCCGTGATTATTTATACAACCTTGTTGGCATCTTCGTTATATGAGGAATGGATAATTGGATGCCATTTATTAAGTGCCCGTAAAATTAATAAACTCACCAAACAAAGTTCAAAAATTTAACTACTTGTTCTTTGATGGTAAAAACTATGGCCACGTCAGCACATACCCGTCCCAATCTGGGAACAGTTCCTTTGTAGAACCCAAAAAGCCCTGTTTGTCTGTACACCTGTTTAATACAATCCCAATTGCTTTTGTATTTGTGGGCATCAACTCCTTGCATTCTAGTTTTGATGACGTCGATCGGCGTGTTGGCAAAAACGCTCGAAGCTCCGGCGATTCCTCCGAATACGAAAGTCAGATAGAAAGGGATGGTCTTTGAATCGTTTTCTCCTCTGTAAGCGTTATTTAGTAAATACATGACGTAAAATCTAACTGCTTGATTCGTTCCTTGCTTCATAACAGTGGCTGTAACACCTTTGTAAATTCCACTGAACCCTTCTTGCCTTATGATGGTAGACACGGCATTTATGGTTCCCTTGTATTTAGGAATCGGTTGATTCCGATCGTGAATCATTTTTGTTTTTATTGTTTCCTGTGGAATCACAACAAAAAGTGCTTCTAGGACACCTGCGCAGAGACCACATCCTAAAGCCTCGAATTTAGTAACTTTACCGGTACCTCCAGAAACCCATTTAGACACAATGTCGTATCCTCCGAATCTAACCGCAGACTTGGGAACTGAGAAAAGGATCATAGAACCAAGTCCTCGGTAGAGACCTCTAACTCCAAACTCTCGGACTGTTTTCTTCACGCAATCAACAATTCCATTATACTGTGTTTTCCCAGAACCTTTGTCTAGTTGTAACTGTGTTTTGACATACTCTGTTGGCATAGTAATACATATTTCTATACCACCAGCAATACCTCCTGATAGAATTGATTTAAGATAGTATTCAGTATTTGTCTTGTATTTGATTTTGACCGCTTGCGCAGATCCAGTCGCGGCTGCTGCTAGGTTCCTAGTAGCTTTGCTGGGGACTAAACTGCTTTGACAAGGGCAGAAAGGATTGCTCGTGGTCACCTTCTTCACGTCAAATAGATCAAACATCCTACTCTGAAAGATAAGCTTAAATTAGGTAAAAATCAATTAGACAAGTTTTCACGGATTACTACACTATATCGTTTCCCACTATAGTCAGCCAAAAATTTTGAACGTGCTACATTCGGAGCTCATAAGTCAAATAAACAGGGGGGAGGAGTTACCATGAAACTAAAAATAGTCTTTATATATTGATCTATTATTGCATTCTAATGTGGTTGAGGTTTGTGGCCGTCAACGTAAAAGTTTCTAGTTATAGGCGGTAGAGTCACTTTGATGCCATCTAACTGTTTGTTTAAAATAATCTGACAACCTAATCTTGAAGTTGGTGTCAAAGCAGGAGCAAGATCCAGCATATCTTCCTCCTCCTCCAAAGGTTCAGGTAATGAATCGAAGTAACTCGGCTCAACAATAACATGGCAGGTTGAACAAGCTAATGAAGCTTCACAAGCACCTTCAATTTCGATTTCATGACGATGGGCTAAGTACATTACGTTATCTCCAATCTTTCCTTTGATCTTTGTTTCTGTTCCATCACGATTCACGTAAGTTATGTTAACTACTTGATCTTCTGACTCGGCATCGTGCCATTCGAAATCACCATGATTTTTGATATTCGTCAATCGAAGAGTTCGTCTTTGTAATTTAATTCGACTGGAAGGTTTAATGAAGCCTTGCTTCACGAAACGCATCGATGACAAAGAAAAAGATCGTAATAGCATCACGACAAAACACAAATCATTTCTAATCTTAAATATAAATAAAACCCCAGTAAACTTATGAGTCATCATTATTAACCTCGGTTCAAAACGCATAACTGAGGTTGATCATACCTGTAGTGTTGTTGTGCCGGAGGGTAGGCTTGATACCTAATTCATTTATTATTTCAACGTCTATGACACTGCTCTTAGATCCTAGCATATTTAGATGTAAAATACAATCCGTTTGTAAGGTAATTTTGTATAAGCTGCGGAATGTTTGATAGTTGGAATTCACTGTTCCGCTTGTTGGGTGGGTCATGAGGTGCTGTATAAATAGAACTCTGACGAAACACTTCAAATGAACAAAATTGTGAAGGGCTAAAAAGCGCGTATTCTAAAATATTAGGGAAGCTAATAAGTGGTATACGCAGATTGAAACAACTCAGCCAAAGCTTTCGACAAAGTTTCCCATCATATCCTTAGTGTCTTTCTGTTGATGAACAAGGGACACTACTATAGAATCCCTTCGGATAATTGTGATAATTCAATGCAGCTCTCCTCCCTTGAAAATCTGCGGATTCGCTTCTTCTAGATCTTTCACCCCAAAGAAGCAGCCCACTATCACTGACCAAAGAAAGTCCACTGACTGCTCAGACACTCCCAATGACTTGCTGTGACTTCCCTTCTCTTGAAAAATTGTTCACTCCCAGCACTCACTGTATTTCTGTGTTTTATCCGCAATGTCCTATTGTGTCACTGCCGCTGAACTTTCCTCTTTCAGTCGAATCCTTGAGCCGAGAAAGTGTATTTCCTTTCTCGCAGCAACGATTGCCGTGTTGACAACACTTGTGTTACCTGTTCCACACAATCACTGGCCGTGCCGATAATCGAAACACTGGGTTTTTGTTCCGGGTTCTATATCTCTGTCACCAAAATAGAATCCCTTCGAATTAACTTGGATTCTAAAGTGTCCTCCGAATTCTTGTGAAAAATTCGAATTGGTGGAACTAATTGAATTCAGAAATTAAAAGCAAATTTCAGCTCAAAGAAGGATTAATACAAGTTAACTTTTATAAAAGTGTAAAGTAGGGAAGGCAGTTTTAAAACTTGCGTTAAAAGTTAATATGAATCGTGATACTCGAATTTAACAGTTTAGAACCCAGTTTTATCTATATTTGCGTTCACCAAGATAACTTGGTCCCAGAGTCCTTGCTCTGTTTGTTTTTGCCAAACGCAGTGTTTGGTCCCAACGATAACGTTGAACATCATATTTATTCTCTGACACAATCTCGGTTCTAATGTTTAAACCATAAATCCTTATGACAATTGGTTAGAGATACTGTCTCATAAATAATGAGCCATAAATCAGCTTGTTTTGCTGTCACTTTCAAGTGTTTTTTTGTTTGCAGCCTTTAAAATGTAATTTTCGAAAGCTTCCGCATTAAAAATTTCGTGAGCATGTTTGTAGTGTCACTACACTGCCTTCCCCTATGGAAGCATAATGCTCCACTCATTATTAATTCAAAAACTTGCAGCAAACTTCCATCCATGAGTTTCGTATATATTACGTGCACCGTCATCCATAAGCACGCTTCTTATTTGATTTAATAACTGGAATCTCTCTGTTGAGCCTCCTTTATCAGGGTTTTTCAAAAGAGACAGACGTCTGAAGCGCCGTTAGATTTCCTCAATCGTTGCAGCGGGTAAAATCCAAAGTAGATCGTATATGGACAACGCTCCTGTACCTGGTAACTTTTTCTCAATATCCTGTAGTCGTCGGGTAGTGAGCTCTTTGGCGTTTATCTCCGCCTTCAATTTTAAATCTAATATTCTTACCCTTGAAGCCGTTTTTGAAGCTTTTTTCCGAGCTACTTCCAGCTCCCCCTCGTATTCAACGAGTTTTTTAAGAGCTGATTTTAGCTCCCCAGACAAAACGTCTGATTCAGTTCTTGCTGACTCGCAATCGAGCCGCATTTGCTGGAGTTGGCATTCCAACTCAACTAAACTATTATTAGCTTCGATTCTAGCACGAAAGTGCTCCCGTTACTGTTCGGCAACGATTAGTTGTTGCTTTAACTCAACAACTTGCCTTTGTAGCATACTATTTTCCTGTTGTCCACTTTTAACTTTCTCCTGCAATTGCAAGGAAGCAACTCCCAGCTGTTCGCTGTTTTCTAACCGTACTTCCATCCGATTCCATTCCTGCGTAGTAATAGGCGGTCTCTGGGTTAGTGTTGTTGGGTATAATTCATCCAGAGCCACGACCGTTCTAAAACGGGTTTTGACCCCGCAGATTCTATAGACTCCTCGTCGGACAACTGCTTCTACTTCATACAGTTGCGGCAGATAATATACATAATCTCCCACTTCTGGTTCCATTTCGCTCTCTAAACAAAACCAATATTAGACATGTTTAAGAGAATGAGCATCATTCTAGACACTCTATTGACGTTGAAAAATTTTCCAACTGAAATAGATTTGTTTTTTCTTGGCTTACAGCCCACGGCTCAAAGTCCGTTTTGTTGGTACCCGACAACTCTCTTACTTTTGTTTTAACAAACTTTTTTGAGACTTGTTTTTGTTTTAGCTGTTGGTTTTTTAGAACGGTTATATAATTAAGTTCGATTAACGGGTTAATCGGCTGTAGTGCCACTCTTGGTTGAGCACCTTCCAAAAATATCGTAGTTGATAAAATTATTCTTAAACAAATTACTAGAATTTTTGCAATCAAAAATAATGTCATTAGCGTTAAGGTCAATTCCCTTACTAAATGCAAAATGCTTCCTTCTTTGGGTTTAATCATCAAGGAACTTCATGCCAATTCAAATCACTGGAGTATGCGTTAAAGTCTAGTAGTTGTTCATGTGTATACTTTCCGTTTGGTCCCAGGAAAACTTCTCTTCCTGTTATCGTTCTTCTACTGTGTCAATACATTCGAGCTAGACGAGTTTCTTTTAGCTGCTTCTCCGTGAATAAACCATCGAAAACCTCCTTAAAAATAGGAACTTAACGTTTGGGTTCCTCAAGATAAGACAATACTTGTGGTTTTTCTACTATTGTAAGGTTTTGACCAAACGTTATCCAAGAACCATTACCTAGTTGGAATACATTAGGGAACAATGGGTTGCGCTTTATAAGGGTAAAATTTCTATAGAAAACCTTGGATATTGGGTTCATATAGCGCACGAAGCTCTGATTTTCATTTCGTGTTACAATAATCGGCACTTCCTCAGTACAGTAATTTAGAGCAATTAATTCTACTATTATTTTTGCACAATGATGCACGTAAATTATTGCACCTGCTGACTCTGCATGCAGTCCTATGACTCCCTCTTTACCAATGAAAAGAGAATGCGAATCACCGTTCCGCATTAAAGCCAATACGTTTTGTCTATAAATTTGTCTATCATTCTACATCTCAGGTTTGACATTTCGTCAACAATTGCATGTAGACTATAAAACTCTTGGACAAATAACGCGTCTAAACCACTTCTGCTGACATCTTGAGTGTTTACAGTGTATGTTGTTTGCTGAGCATTTATATCGAGGCTGAATTGGTAAAAAAAAACGTTTTGATGGTTAGTTTTATTTACTACTAGATGGTTTATTCTGATTTCCTCGCTCAAAACTTGTATGACGAATTTCCATTTATCAGTGGTCTCGCCCATCACATTGTGATGATTACCCACAGCAATCAACTCTGCTGTGTTTTCTTCCGAGAATCCAGCTAGGTTGAATGATTTTGTTACATTTCCTTTTTGGATGCTGTATTCGATATAATCAAGCTCGAATCTATCTTGATTCCAGCGATGAAATTGTTGGTTTCCAAATGGGTCTAGGAACATAATATTTGATACTTTTTCTGATTGCAACATTTCCGCGTTCATTTTTCCAAGTGTTACTTCTGCGCTATTGACTACACTACCGGTAATATTTTTCTTCGATGGGGTTCGCCAAGCTACTTGATATGAAAATTTTACACCTTTGTTGTTCCCGCCTTTCATAAAGGCGCTCCCTATTTTTGTTTTAATTTTAATTTCCGTTTTTGGCTCTTGTAATTTTCTCAATAGGGTGGTTTCGAAGCTAAATTTTTCAATTCCAAATCCCGGTATATTTACCGATATCCCTTGTAACAGTTTGCTACAAGCTTTGCTGGTAAGTGGATAGTACGTGGGAATCAACTGCGAGTTTTCTTGAATGAAAACTGCGTCGTACCACCATGTGCTTTTCTTTAGGCCACTGACGGTGTATGCGGCTTGAAACATGCAGTAATTTAATTGGATTTTAAAACTCTCATGATATAATACGTGTCCGGTAGATAATACAAGAGCATGTTTTTGGTTTTGAGTGCAGTTATCTCTTTCCCACAATGAGAACCTAGAGGTTTTTACTATGTTTTCAAAGTTATATGCCGTAATTTCTATTTTGTTGCTTTTTAGGGATCCCATGACAATGCAAAACACGAATATCTTACCAAACTTTGAGTCTAAGTCTGATGTCATCTTCTCTGGGTGCCTTTGCTAAAACAGTTTTCTTTAGTCAAAGACGTCATCACCTTGATCTTCGTTCATATCTTTACGCAAGAAAGAATCTTTAAATTTGCTAGGTTTCGACCGGCTGGCAGCGGGTTGTGTATTAGGTTTTTCTGATGTTTCGACTGTTACTCGGCCATGTCCTGGTTTCCAGTCTGGGTCTTTTTCATCACTTGCTTGTCTACCTGAACTTCGTGTAACCCTTTTTGAACTACCGTGATTTTCACCGTGATCTCTTGTTGTACTGTTGATGGCTTTGCCTTGTGTTGCTGTTTTTGTCTTACTGGAAGTCTCACTCGGAGTGCTGTTTAACTTTGTTTTGTTGGAACTGGTTGGCTGTGCTCCACTGACCTTAGACTTTGCTTCCATATTTGTATCTATCAGGGTCTCACTTTCAGGTTTAGGCTCCAACAAACCTTCATCAGATTGTCCCACCTCTGGATTAACTTCGATTTGACTTGGGAGTTCTTCTGTTTTTGTTCCCTGGTCACTTACTCCAGCGCTCTGTTGCTTGACTTCAATTTCAATGAAACCGTCCTCTTCTTCGTCGTTGCGAGCCGGCCTCTCTGCTAATTTACCTTGTTTCTGGTATTCGTGTTGACGAAACTTGAATTTCTTGAGTCTGTCGTAATGCACATTTTGCTGTTTTTGAGTTTTTAGGTCTTCGATGATGAAATTCAAATCATTTATTATTTCTCGTATAACAAGAGGACCGCTAGAATACGACTTGAACTTTTTTGTTTGCCCTGGTTTTACTGTTGGATTAAACAGCAAGACCAGGTCCCCAGTTTGGTATTTAGGTCCAAACTGTTTTCGATCGTAGTAAGTTTTTTGTCTTTCTTGTTCCACTTCCATATTCAATCGTACAAGTTCGTGGCATAATTGTAGCTCCTTTATTAGGTTAACAACGTAATCACTTGGGGTTGCAAAGACTTGAGTTTGGAGTGTTTCGTACATGCAATCAATAGGTAGTGCACAAGGAGCACCAAACAGAAGATAATAAGGACTGTATTTTGTTACTGTGTGAACAGAGCTGCGATATGCCATCATTATCAATTGAAGGTATTTACTCCAAGTGTTGTGGTGTTCTCCTACGTATTTTGCCAAACTCTCCTCAATTGTTCTGTTTGTTCGTCCAAATGCATTACCTTGAGGGTGATACGCTGTTGTAGAGGTCCGATCAATGCCCAATTCCTTGCACATATTTTTGAAAAGATTTGACATAAAATTTGTACCCTTATCACTATGCAAGTTCGCGGGGCAACCAAATCGTGAAACCCAACAGTCCACAAAAGATTTTGCTACTGTTGTTGCTTCCTCATTTTGCATAGGAACCGCTTCGTACCATTTTGAGAACTGATCTCCTATGAGTAAAATATACTTGAAACCATCACTTTCGGGTAAAGGTCCCATGATATCTAGCGCCACCTGCCAAAAGAGATGACTCGGTTTCCATACTGTTAATGGATCCCTGTGAGTTTGTTGAGGTTTTTTCTGCTTTGAGCACTTATCACAGCTTAAAATCCAATCGTATATATCACGTTTCATTCCAACCCAATAGAAACGTTCTTGGACTCTTTCAAGAGTTTTCTGCACTCCCTGGTGCCCCATGGAATCATGTAAAAGTGGTAGGATGACATCCATGTATGATCTGTGTACGATTATTTGCTGGACTCTATAGTTTTCCTCGAGCAGCCTTTGTCGCCTTAACAGCCCTTTTGAGATATACAAATTTTGAAAATCAATCCAGAGCTTCCATGTTGTTTTTGAAGCCCCAACCATTTGTCTTTTTTCAGGTCGTTTCTTTTGCTCCACCCATCAGAAAACTTCTTTTATTTCTCGCGAGTTCTGCTGATGTTGTCGAAGATCATCTGTCTGGTCTCCAAAGACATCGGACCAGCTGTTTTCTGTCGGTTGTTCGATTAGTATCTGGGTTTTTTCTTCCACGAGAGATGGGTCCTCAACCACTGGCACTCTGGATAGACAGTCTGCATGAGGTATATTCTTCCCTGCTTGGTGAGGGATTTCAAACTTAAATTGTCCCAGCTTCTCAATCCACCTGGCCAGCATTCCTTCGGGTTCCTTGAAACTGTACAACCACGTAAGAGCGCGATGATCTGTTACGATGGTAAATTTTCTTCCCAGTAAGTATTTTCGAAAGTAATGAGTGAAATAAACAATAGCATATAATTCTCTCTTTGTTGCTGAGTAATTTCGTTGGCCCTTATTAACAGTTTTACTGGCATAGGCAATTACTCGGTCCCCCCAGCTCTGTTTCTGGGTAATGATTGCTCCTATTCCAGTTAGGGAAGCATCTGTGGTCAACGTGTAAGGTTCGGTATCGTTTGGGAATCCCAATATGGGTGCTTCCTGTAATTTTAATTTAAGTTGGTTCATAGATTCGCCGCATTCTGTCGTCCAAACAAACTTTTCAGTCTTACTCAGCAACCGATATAGCGGCTCCGCTGTTTTGCCAAAATCTGCAATGAATCGCCGATAAAATCCAACTAGTCCAAGAGTTGCACGAAGTTCTTTCAAATTTGAAGGAGGTTTCATATTTGCTGCTGCTGATACTTTATCCGGATCAACATCTACCCCATCTTTTGATATAATATGACCTAAAAAATGAGTACGTTTTCGAAAGAAACGACATTTTGAGCCTTTGATTTTTAAACCGGCTTCCTTTATACGAGAAAGCACAAGCTCAAGTCGAGATAAATGTTCCTGAAACGACTTCCCAAAAATTATTATATCATCAAGATATATCATGGCTACTTCGTATGAAAGTCCCGCCAGGATTAGTTCCATCAAATTTTGGAACGCTCCTGGCGCTGAGTCTAAACCCATTGGTAACCTCTTCCATTTATACAAACCCATAGAAGTGATGAAATCAGTCAAGTGTTGTGATTCTTCCTCTAAGGCCATCTGGAAATAGCCCGACGTTAGGTCAATGTTCGAAAAATAAATGTTTCCATCCAACGAATCTATTATATCATTAATTCTTGGCAATGGCCAGCTTGTTTTTTCAATTTGTTTATTTAGACCTCTGTAGTCTACTACTAGTCGGAATGTTCCATCTTTCTTTTTAACTAGTATGGACGGTGCTGCCCAGTATGAATGAGTTGGCTCAACCAAGTTGGCTTGTTCTAAGTCTTCCACTATTTTTTTTATTGCTTTCCGTTTTTCAAAGCTCATAATGCCGTAGGCCCGTCTGAATGGTTTTGCATCTTTTTCTAGTTTTTTTATGTTTTATTTTATCACAGAAACCGAAGTCATTTGAGTTTCTGGAAAGTACTTGATTGTGCCTCATAAACATTGCAACTACTTTTTCTGATTGATTTCTACTCAAATCTGTCCCCTCTAATGTTGCATGAGTCCCCATCCGGAAAACTTCCGGATGTTTTGGCTTCTTCTTGCTTGTGAACAAACCATTTACTTGTATGCTGTCATCGTTGCTGAAAAACTCTCCAAGTTTAGTATTTTGGAATAACTTGATATCGTTATCAGAGAGGTTAAAAACCCTCAATTGGCTCTTTGAGTCGTTTACAGAAATCAGGCAGTCAGCCACTAAAACACCAGTGCGATTTTCAAGGTCCTTGAGGCCTTCAACCAGGCCTTGACTTTTCTTTGTCACCTCAGCGTTCTCATTTTTCGCAATTACGTCTATCCAGGCTTCGTGTCTTGCCTGTATTATGAGGGTTTCCAACAGAAGAGTAAATGAATTAACGTTGTTTACGTTCTGAGTAATAAGCGGAATAGAGAATTTGTCTCGACCACAAAGTAATATCTTTTCGTTTAAATCCAGTATACACTTTTGATCAGTAAGGATGTCCAAAAGTAGTAAAAACGAGATATGATTTTCTTGAGTGACCAAAAACTCATGCAAAAATTCGGGTTTTTTGGGTTTCATTTGAACTAAAAGTTCAACTTTTCCTAAGATTTTCACTGAGGTAATATTAGCAGTTAAGACTCTGTTATTGTATGGGTCTATTCGTTTTGTGTCTCCTATGGCTTTCAGCAGTTCGACGCTGATGAGAAATAAACTACTGCCGCTATAACCAGCCCCACTTTCATATGCCGTTGTATGAGTATTTGTATAGTGAAGCATTTTGTTGTGCTGGTTGAACAGACTTTGATAACAATTGCCGATTCTGTTGTTTGCTTGGGTTTTCTGTTAGGACAGTACCGTTTTATGTGTTGGGATATCCCGCAATGAAAACAGTTCCGACATTGTTTAATTCTATGCCCTTTTTGTCCGCATCCAGTACATGTATCCGTGAAGTTTCTATTAAAGTTTTTATCATTATTGGGGAATCCACTTTTTTCGTTTTCTAGCAAATTGGGTCTGCCCTGGTTTTGGTTGAAGTTATTCTGTCCCTGATACCCGCTCGTGTGTTAACCCAGCCTTGGCTGTTACCGCCACTTTCCCTGGAATTGCCATCAGCAGTTCCCGATAACTTCTGAACCAAACCATTAACCGCCTCGATTAGGGATTTGTTTGAGTCATCTTGTCTAATGGCAGCAATTTCAGGCACTTGTTCCTCTTCATCTATTCATGTCACGGCTTCCAGATGTAACACTCTTTCTAGCGCTTTGTCCACAGTCATATCTTTATCTTCTAATGTTTTTCTCAGGTCTAACCTAACGTGACTGTGATGTATTCCCTCCAGAAAACCCCGGAGCACTAAAAGTTCAAGGATATCTTGTGACTCCTCTGGGTATGCTTTGTGAGCTAAGTGCTTTAAATCTCCCAGAAAATTTGTTAGTTTTTCGCCTGGGTGCTGAACACGACGCGCTAGCCGTCCCCGGAAAACAACCGCTTCTCGTTGTAGTGATTTCGAAAAGCCTTTACAGTTTCATTGTATCTATCTCTCACGTTCTGCGGGAAGGTTCGATAGAACTCAATTGCTGATTTCTGTAAGCGGAGGGCCAAATAGTGCGGCCACTCATCTATTTCGCGAGCTGCTCCGCTAGAGCTTGCAGGTTTTGTACGTTTTCATTTTTGCAGCTCCGCCAATAGCTCAAAATGTGTCAAATAGCTCTCGAAATCATTTGAACCGGTGAAAGCCTCCGGCAATAACATTTTCGATACGGAACCCGCTGCCATTTTGACTCAAATTGCTAGGATACTTCCTTTAATTTACAGTTATGTCGCAGTACTGTTATATATTTATATATAAACTTATACCTTATTTTAAGGTCGGAGCAATTTTAAATTCTAAAGAATTTATCCGTTTTACTGGGTAAAATTTTCGTTTTAATGTTTGAGGTAGCCGAATAAGACAATCTAATACTTACGAAACTAGAAATTGCAAATATTAATAGTTCGCTAAATCATTTGAACCGGAAACTGTAATACTTTTTGATACTTACCTTTTTTCGTTCAGAAATGCAAATCTTTGCCCCAGTTTCCGGTTATTACGATAAAAAATTTACGAAATTAAAAAGTGCAAATCCTAATGAGTTCTTAAATCATTTGAACCGGAAACTGTAATAAGTTTTTGTACTCACCTTATTTCGTTCAGGAATGCAAATCTTTGCCCCAGTTTCCGGTTTTTACATTAAAGCAAATAATAATGACACAAATAGCACCCTTGTTGTGAACTAAGCTGTTGTTTGTGATAATTCAATGCAGTTCTCCTCCCTTGAAAATCTGCGGATTCGCTTCTTCTAGATCTTTCACCCCAAAGAAGCAGCCCACTATCACTGACCAAAGAAAGTCCACTGACTGCTCAGACACTCCCAATGACTTGCTGTGACTTCCCTTCTCTTGAAAAATTGTTCACTCCCAGCACTCACTGTATTTCTGTGTTTTATCCGCAATGTCCTATTGTGTCACTGCCGCTGAACTTTCCTCTTTCAGTCGAATCCTTGAGCCGAGAAAGTGTATTTCCTTTCTCGCAGCAACGATTGCCGTGTTGACAACACTTGTGTTACCTGTTCCACACAATCACTGGCCGTGCCGATAATCGAAACACTGGGTTTTTGTTCCGGGTTCTATATCTCTGTCACCAAAATAGAATCCCTTCGAATTAACTTGGATTCTAAAGTGTCCTCCGAATTCTTGTGAAAAATTCGAATTGGTGGAACTAATTGAATTCAGAAATTAAAAGCAAATTTCAGCTCAAAGAAGGATTAATACAAGTTAACTTTTATAAAAGTGTGAAGTAGGGAAGGCAGTTTTAAAACTTGCGTTAAAAGTTAATATGAATCGTGATACTCGAATTTAACAGTTTAGAACCCAGTTTTATCTATATTTGCGTTCACCAAGATAACTTGGTCCCAGAGTCCTTGCTCTGTTTGTTTTTGCCAAACGCAGTGTTTGGTCCCAACGATAACGTTGAACACCGTAGTTATTCTCTGACACAATCTCGGTTCTGATGTTTAAACCATAAATCCTTATAACAATTGGTTACAGATACTGTCTCATAAATAATGAGCCATAAATCAGCTTGTTTAGCTGTCACTTTCAAGTGTTTTTTTGTTTGCAGCCTTTAAAATGTAATTTTCCAAAGCTTCCGCATTAAAAATTTCGTAAGCATGTTTGTAGTGTCACTACACTATCTACTAATTTCGGTTGATTGCTACTAAAGTTTTTCAGGGCTTTGAAATCAAATGTTTCAAAAAAGGTATACAAATCTATTTTCAAAATCAGTTTGCTTTTTTTGCCTACTTGTTACCTACTGTCAAAAAATACAGGCTGCATATCAAAATACTGCTGATGAAGTAAAGCACAATTGAGCAAATGGCATATTTTTTGTGCTTCGATTTTTCTTTTAACGGCCTCAATAAGGGCTTTTTGCAAAAGAAAAAATTTTTCCTTTCATCTCTGTTTGTCGCTCTTTTTGTAGTCTCTTGAGAAATTACACAAAATCGCTGTTTTCAGTGGCTTTCTGATGTGGAGGAAAAAACTGCTGATTGCATTTGATACCTAAAGTTTTTCACGAATTTGTAATTAAATGTCTTAGAAAATATATAAAGATTTAATCTTCAAAATTTAACTTTGCTATTTTTGTCTACATATTAACTAGTCTCCTTAACTACAAAGCGCATGTCGTATTATTGGTTTTGAAGAAAGGTGCAATTGAACATATCTAAGGTTATTAGTGCAGTGCTTATTGTTTTTACGCCTTCAATTTCACTTTTTTGCTATTTAATTCTTTAGTTTTTGATGTTTGTCTATTCATCGTTTTTTTTGTAGAAATATGACATATTCTGATTAAGGGCAGATCTTAACGGTTTTTTTGAGAAAATAACCGTATTAAATGACTTCAGTTGATATCTAATTTTTTGATGTCTTTGAAGTTAATTGTTTTAGAGAAAAAGATGAATAAGTAAAAATGTTTTTTAAACTTATCGCGTTTTATACTTTTTTTAAATACTTGTTGCCCCGTCTCATTATTCAGCCTTCACATATGTTACTATTGGTTTTCAAAGAAGGTGCAGTTGACTATATCTTAATTTTTTAAGATTAGTGTATGGTTTTAACGGCTTCGACGCCATTTTCTTGCAAAAATTAGTGGAATTTTTGGAACGGAATCTAATTAAATATTTCAATTGATATATGATGGATTTCATTGAATTATTTGCTTTCGAGAAGATAAACGTTCTTTTAACTTCGTCTGTGTTTTTTTCCAGCAAAAACCAAGATATTTTGTTTAGTTTAGGTTCTATTTGAAACTATTTTGACTTTGATCTTATTTAGTTTTATGTTTTTCAATTAAAAATAGACATCGAATTTTGAATGTAAATGCTTGTTGTTGTTAATTTGATTTTTTGTTTGCCTTTTCTCGTAGTCCTAATGACAAGTCTAATTGGCCCATAAGTGCGGCTTTATTTCATTTAATAAGTGATTTGAGATCGGCCCACTAATGCGGCATTATTTCTTTGAAAAAATGATTTGAGTTAGAGGTATCTTTTTTCATTCATACACCAATTATTTTTGTTCAATGAGTGAATTTTCTAACTCTTCCTCATTTGGTCGACAATTAAGAAAAACTTGTGGGTATGCGGGGTCGGAACTTTATGTGCAAACGCACATTACCCTGCCTCCTTGTTTGGTTATATACTGAAATTATTTATTTTTTAAACATATTATAAAAGCTTTTGTGCCATATACACCACTCTGAGGCCTTCTTAACATCCCAGTTTGAGGTACGGACCCAAATCTTTGTCTGATCAGACTTTCCAGGCCAAAACTATCTCTGGTCAGACTTTCCAGACGGAAATTAACCCTGATCAGACTTTTCAGGCTCAAGTTACCTCTGATCAGACTTTCCAGACAAACGGGGTCTCTGATCGGAATTTTCAGACGGAAGGCGTTCTGATGAGACAATCTTCATACCATGGTTCAGACTCAAATTCAGAACGTTGCCCCGACCTTAATCAGACTATGATTAGACTCAAGTGCGCTCGAAGAAGTTATGATCAGACTCAAGTGCGCTCGAATTGGTCTGATCAGAGAAAGATTTTACTTATGACCAAATCTTTTCATTTTGATATAATATATTCACTTCAAAAAACAGATGTTTGCAGTATTTAATTCATCTAAGGAAAAATCAATTATAAAAGTATTGCTAAAGAAAACAAAACCCAACTGTTGAGAATAAATTTTATTTAGTGTACCGTTTAGTGTAGATTTCTGACTCAATGAATGAGTTTAGACAGCTTTCCATAAGAAGCATCCTGGTCTCCAATAATCAAAATTTCCTCTGAGGTGGATCGGCCTTTGCTATCAACTGGACTCCTTTTTCTGATCAGAGCCATCGGAATTTAGATGAGTCCCTGATCAGAACTCTGCTTTAATGTTGCCTCTTAGCAGAGCCAACATCCCTCAGTAAAAACAACAAAAAATTGAAAATAAATAAGGCACTCGAAATGGTCCCTGCTCAGACCCAATTGCGTTCGAAAACATTTATAATCAGACACAATTGCGCTCGAATCGTTTATGATCAGACTCAAGTGCGCTCGAATGCGCTTCTGATCAGACCCAATTGCGCTCAATTTGTTTATGACCAGACTCAAATGCGCTCGTATGGGCTTCTGATCAGACTCAATTGCGCTCGATCTGTTTTTGATTAGACTCATGTGCGCTCGAATACGCCTATGATCAGACTTTTCAGACCGAATTGACACCTGATCAGACCAATTCAAGATCATGGTCCAGACTGTAGTGCGCTCCAACAGCTGTCCAGACCCTGTATTTTCGGTCTGGGAACACACGGGTGTGCGCTTGATTGGGTCTGATCATAAAGCAAATTGGGTCTGCACCTCAACCTGGGATGTATTAGATACCTTTTGTGGTATTAAGGAGGTGCTTTGAACCAAATGGCGCACTTTGTTGTTAGGGGCCCTGAATGGTAATTGTTTATTGTGTTATCGATTATGAGGAAATAGAAGAAGTGAATTTAACAGGAAAAGAGAGATGTCTATAAAAGGTTGATACGGGAGTAGCATGTTGCGGAATACCCCCCCCCCCCCCCCCGCCCTTGCCCAACCCCTCCCGCCCGAACCCCATGCAGCTAGCTTTGTGTATATTTTTGGTGTTATTTTTACTCTCTCTTTATATTGCTCTATAAAAAAAACAGTGAAAATTTTAACTAAGGTTCACAAACGGCATTGGGACACACAAAAAATTAGATACAACGAGTATACCCCTAGTCGAGAATGGATGGTCATCTTGTAGGAATCTGGTAGAATCTGGCAGATCCCTACAAGACGATGCATCTTCTGCCAGAAAATTCTGGCAGATTCCAACAAGATAGCCATTTTCCGCTAGATCAATAAAAGATAACCATTTTTCTGCCAGATTCCTACAAGACAACCTTTTCCTGCCAGATTAATACAATATTTCTACGCCTGGGTCTTACCAAATCTTACCAAATAACTGCTTTCTGACAGATTAACAAAAGATAACATTTTTTTTTTTGTAAAATTGAGCTTGAAATGTATTCTCTCAATAATTAGTTAAAATATTGGAAAAGCTGACGTAATAGGAAAAAGCGTTTGTTATAATTATTCGTATTTCATTGAGGCAGATTAAGTATGCCATGTATGTACTCTTCTTGAAACTTAAACAATTAAAAATTTTGGAAAAGTAACTCAGTAAACCGTCATATCTAGCATTTTTTTAAATCAAGCGTTGTTTTTTTCAATTTTTTGTTCAAATTTTGTTGTGCTCTTTTATAAAATCGACAAGACAAATGTATTGAAAATAATTGTCTGAGAAAATAGTTTGAGCAGATTAGATATTAGTAACCAATTGAAATGCAGCTCAACCGGAACGAACTCTTTCCTTCTTATCAGAATCTTGCAAGATAACCATTTTCCTGTCAGAATCTAGCAAGATAGCCATTCTTCGGGCAGATTCAGCCAGATAATCGTTTTTCTGGCAGATTCTGCCAGATAAACCATTTTTGGATAGAATCTTGCAAGATTAGCATTTTTTGTGCCAGATTCAGGAAGATAATCATCTATCTGTCAGAATTTGACAGATGCCTGCAAGATAGTCATCCGGTCTCGACTAGGGTATGTTTGCAATCAGAAATATTATTTTTTTGTCAAGAGTTTTCCGTAAATGTTGACTTCGCACAAACTCAAAAGTCCATTTTGTTGGTGTAGTTTGATATATTCGCCTGGGGATGAGCAAATAGACCTATGCCATTGTGGTTCACTCATGAAGAAGTAGAATTCAGGGACCTCTATGTTCTGACAGTTGTTCCAGCATAAATTTCCAGTACAAGTAAATACTTCAATCACAACTCCGAGGCCTGAAAAAGAACCAGTGTAATGAGAGTTATTTTTTGCATGAAAAAAAGTCGTCAACGAATTATTTCTGGTACCCAGTGCACGTTAAAACAAGAAAGCGCAAGTTTTGAAACACCAACAGTCTGTAGTGCCCAAAATTAAAATGCCAGAATATATATCCGGATCTTTTCCGTTTCTCCCCCCCAGTACATTACGCACCCCCAGTTGCAGACCACCTGTCGTTACATAGTAAATCTTTATATAAAACTACCCCAGACATTTGAGAACTTTCATCGTGTATGATCTTCAAATTTTTTTTTTGAAACATTTAAATTACTCAGACTATAACCCTAAGGTTAGATATCTACATGCTCTAAAATGTTAAATAAATTAATCAGCATTGTTATTAATATAGTAATCTTCAAATTGTGGCTGTTCGTTTTTATAGGTAAAAATAGGATTTGAAGGCTCCTATTTGTCTATTAACGGGTACTTTCCGGTGTTGATCGAGCAAAAACTCGGTTAAAACATTTTTAAAGCAAGTTTTACTGTTAAAAGTTCTTATTGAAGAGGGCAATTTGTTCCATTTTTGAACGCTTTTCAAGATTAAAGATTTGTTATTCCACTTCGTTTTCGTTTTCTTTTTTATAATAATTTGATTTGTCCTGTTGTTCTGTCTGGCGTTATGGCGACTAGTAAACATTTTAAAATTTTCGGATGTTTCCCATTGTTTTATATCTGTTTGTAGCTTCATTAGGCTAACTTTTGAGATAAACAATTCGGCTGGTAGGATACGATCCTTAATGAGAAGATCAATGGAGTGGTCAAATTTTTGACGAAAATAACAAACTTTTATTCCCCAGTTAATTTGCCTGTTTATGCGGTTTATGTTTTTCACTGTAAGAGTTTGGAGAAATACTCCACTGAAAGAAAGATGAGAGAGTACAACTGACTTGAAAACATCAATTCTTACTTTCAAAGGTATTTGATTTCTTACAAGATACAAAGAACGAATTGCATTAGCCATTTTGCTTAAAACTGAATTCAGGTGATTTTCAAAGGTTAAGTTTGAATCAATTTGTACTCCCAGATAACGACATGCATGAGCTGGTTTGATAACTTCGCCTTTAAAAAGTTTGATAACTTCGCCTTATATGTACTTATAAAGATTATGCGTCGCCTGACTAAGACTTTGTAAGATACTTTATAAGCTCTTGCATGATAATTTTTTAAAATCAGTTCTGATAAGATCTTAAACGATAAGAATTCTGCCTGACAAAAAATATTTATCGTGTAAGGTCTTATAAGACTCTTATAAGATCTTGTAAGATAAACATTCGAAAAGCTATGACTCATTTATTTGATAATTTCTTCATCAGATCTTATACGATAAAAATTTTTTAAGTTTTCAAGCAGTAGCCAAAAAGCTACAGCATGCAACACTTAAGTGTCAGAGCAACTTAAGTGTCAGAGAAAGTTATCTTATATTGTCTTTTGAGACCTATAAGATATTGTGATAAAGTTTACTCGAGTGTTAGGGTTTTTTTCTGAGGCGGTGTTAACCAACTAGCCTGAAAACTTTTTTTCAAAGATCAAAACTATCTTGGGCTGCTAAGTTCAGTCATAGTACCTAGTTAAGACTCAGAATAAAATTGCCGCCAAAATAGATTCAACGAACATTTTTCTGTTTCAGAATTGGTTAGTTAATCGATTATTTATTTCTATTTTCATAGGAGCTTGACTACGTTGTACGGTTATATGGAAATCATTAAAACATGTCTTATCAGATCTTACAGATCTTACAATTCTGCCCTACGTGAACTTTATCTTGTTAGATCTGATAAGATGCTTATCAGATATTGTAAAGATATTAATTCAGCAAAACTGAATTATTATCCTATGAGATCTCATAAGTATCTTATCAGATCTTACAAAATTAAAGTTAACGTATAGGGCAGAATTTAATCGTGTAAGACCAGATAATGTCTTATACGATAAAGATTTTGATCAACATCTTATCAGATCTTACACGTTAAAAATTCCAGAATTACTGGGGTATGGCAAGTGCATCTGGGGGTGCATATAATATACACCCAGTCTGGGGGAGAGGGTGCGGCTTCCATGAATTTCCATGAAAGTTCATTCATTTTAAAACGTGCAAGTTGTATGTTTTAAGCGAGTTCGTGATTCTGCAAAGTTATTTGGGTATTCTGGCTTAGCATCTTCAATGGCTACGCGGTTCTAGATAAACGACAGAAGTTCAAGCTAAGTCACGTAACCTTTACTTAAAACACGCAATTTGCAAGTTTTAAAATGACGAAATTCAATGAAAGTCAACTTTTGGCTAGCATCTTCTGGCATATTGACCTCTGGTACTGCCGATTTTCGGATCTATGAAACGTGCACGTGCTGGTTTTAATTGACGGTTGAGAGCGTTATAGTCATACATACAATAGAAAACAATATCGTTTTTAATATCAATAATCACTAATATTTATATTAATTGGGTTACATAACAGTATAATTGGGCATAATTTGGGTATATTATTTAGCCTGTTTTTTTGCATTGTATTTCTTTTGCAAAATTTGCCGGAGATTTTTCTCCAATTAATTTATTACACCAAAATTGATATTTTCCTGCAATCTTCTTCATTGTTCGCTGGGGTATATAATAATTTATGGCGTTTTATAGAAAGTTTGAAGTGCTGTAGATTTTTGCATTTCCTGACTCTTAAGCTGTTAGTCTGAGCTGATTGGCGATGCAAGCAGACAGAAGTTGGATATTTTTAAAAATATCGTTTTTATGGAAATTTTTAATCCATAAAACGGTCCATAAATGTTTGTGGCGTTTTATGGTAAGTTATGTTACAATTAAAGTAAAGAGGCATCCGAATTTGAACTTTTCATGAAAATCTGCTATTTTTTTGACGTTTTTTGACCTTTTTGGACGTTTTTTTTCGGATATTTTTGACGTGTTTTAGACGTGCCAAGTCCTTGGCCAAGACTTGCATTATGCTGACAAGTGTAAAAAGTAACATGATCAAAGCTCTGAATCAGTACTGATAAAAAAGACTTGCAATTTGACGTGCCCAGTACTGATGTTGACTTGCCGTTCAGTCCGGGCATGCACATAAACCTAGTTTTGGAAATGCAGGCAGACTTTTGGAATCTTTATGAGCCAGGGATTGGTATGCTTGGACAAGAAGCCAAATGGGTCTTGCTTGGTACCCCCAGTGCGCCTCAACCCAAGTATGTTCGGTGCAGGTCGCAACCCCAAGCCTTGTAACAATTTTTGCATACATGTAATAACTTCTAACAGAAAAAGATATTAGGATCATACCTTTTCCGAAAAAATAATAGGAAAATTTCAGAAAATAAATAGCTGGAGTTGCTTACTTGTGTTCGCTGACAACAACGCATCGACATTGTGAACTTCAGCAATTCCTTTCTTGATAAAAATGTACGCTGTGCTTTCGAGTCCCAAAGGGGCAATATCAATACAGGTATCCTCATCACCATCAATCATGGCCAATTCCTCTGGATACTCATCCTCAGTCCCCAGACGCAACAGACCCGGATATTCTAGAAAGAATTTATTCCCAGGTTTTGAACTCGATATAAAAGAGAATTCATAAATCTAGTGGCCTTGTGC